>NW_028242569.1:0-249775 GCF_964263255.1 Lissotriton vulgaris | reverse complement strand
ACTTGACGTTGAGTACTGCGAGCAAGCAAAAAATTACCGCTGAACTATGCTACACTATGCTTCGGGTGTTTGCATGTGCTACGTGCAATTCGCGTAGTGCGAAGTAGCGCAAACTTCGCAAACTACGCGAGCGTAGCGTAGTGCTTTGCCCAGGGTTAATAAAAACCACAGATTTAGTTGCTATCTTAGCTCCACGATTCAGAAAAGGGGGTGGTGATGGACAGAGTATTTGAATTAAGCAGAACACTCCTACCCAGTCAACAGATCAGGGCCTGATCCATCACCGTTTTTTAGCTCACTGCACCAACCTAGCTCAGAACCTGGCTACATGCAAATTAGTCTGTCCCTGGCCCAGTGCATCATGGGAACAGGGCAGACCAAACTACCAAGCCAATTCTTTTACTGGAAAGGAAACAAGCTTCCGGGGACCGGTTTCTGGCATTACAGCCGTCTTCGGCAAGCCCTGATCTGTTGACTGGGTATGAGTGTTCTGTTTAATTCAGATACTCTGTCCATCACCACCCCCTTTTCTGAATCTTAGCTCCACAACAACTTCATTTGCACAAGATTGCACATCTTGGCCCAGATTAAGAGTTGCTTGTTAAATTCCGACACATGTTAACAGCACTGTATATATATGATATACATTAAAAAATCTCAGCATTCAATAAATGTCAGTGTGTCAAACCTGACAAACTTTAACAGGGGTAATCATATGGTATTTAACATGTTATGCAGCTTTTTCCATGTTAAATATCCAAAGTGGCATTTTAATCTCAGAAACCTATATTAAGTGCTGTTGAATGTACATGATAAATAACATACCCAATGAATGTCAATATTTAGGAGTGTTGTCATCTGTCCAGATTTGACTCAAGCATTCCATTGTGTTGGCTCAGGTCAGTTGAGAGGGGACGTCTCTCCCACGGGGTCTGGAGATGTCCAGGGCTGGGAATACTTGTGAGTGTGCCAGAGTAATAAGAGTCATTTCAGGAATTCCATGTTAATCTGTGATGCCCCATTTGTGGAGGTCTCCTTGTAAACCTGACACGCATAAATACACACTGTGATGTGTCACCCAGGTCTCTTCATCTTACCTTCAGGGACACATCCTTAATCATCACAGAAAGAATATGTTTACCTGGTGAATACACCCTGAAACCTCATGAATGTGTGTGCTCACCTGCCTGTGCCCCCTGGGGTCATGTGATGTTAATGCATGGTCTTGGCTCTACCGCTGCTACACCTAAAGGGATTGAAAACAAACTCAACATATACACTTCTGCAGCAAGCAAAGCAGGAACTGACACCCGGCCACATAAAGATCATCAACTGGTCTGAATAATTATTTGTCTCTACATAAAAAGGGTTTGTTTATTGATACAGAGGTCTGCTCCTCTCTGACATCTTTTTAAAATTTCCTTGGTGCAAGAGCCTTCCTCTTAGCCTGTTTAAGTGTCTAAGTCTGAACTTTGTTATTCAGTGAAATCTGTTGTGACTATGACTAATTGACTAATTGAACTATGAAAAAAAGTTTTACTTTGTCTTGTTGGTATACAACATATGTGAACATAAAATTAATTTCAATGCAATAATGTAACAATAGTATAGCAGTAATGTTTAATTAATTTACAGCAGCCTTTAATTGAAGAGTCATAAGAGCGTCAAGTCTGCTGTTTGCATCTCTCCCTTTCACTTCCCTCCTGTTCCTGCTTTCTCATTTGCTTGCAGTAGAGTGTAGAAACTCAGGGCTCAGAGTGTCTGTGCATTCACAACCTCAAACCCAGACACCTCAATAGGGGGTCCTATGTGTGCAATCACTGGGGCCTCTTTCTAGTACAGATCTTGGTTTTCTGCTGGATACTCACACTGAAGTGCTCCAAACCCATCAGATAAGGGAATCTCAAATTCTACTGATAAATAATATGACAGCACTGTGCATGAGCTGAGGACAAACAGCAATCAAAGCATGTTTACACACACACACACACTTCTCGCTTTCTGTTTTCCGCTAAAGACACACTTGACCCAATGGTTGATGACGCCTGGTGCAAATATTTTTTATGGTACCCTGATGACCTTCTCCATGAATCCTCTCACTAGCACTCTCTGACACTGCACCTCACCTCTCCATGGCCTGTTTGTGATGCACATTTCAGGTTCTTATAGCTCTGTTCATAATTTACACTCACTAGGTTTTGTGATCTGCATGGTACTCATTCTTTGTAGGAGGCACATTTACCATACGCACTACTTTATGATGAGCCAAAACTGTCACAACATTTCGATCTGTCACCAGTAGGGACATCAATCACCAGATGACCTACTTGACTGAAAACGCCTCGATGCACAAGGAAGTTCACCTACTTTTAAAACAAAAGTTATTTTTAAACAAAGCGTCCCCACCAAAGACAGCGCCAGGTGCAGCTGCACCCATCACACTGCCTTAGAGCCGGCCTTGGGTCCACTCTTCAATGTCAGAGTTGAACAATATGCTTCCAACTTTTATCTTCTTCCCTCATGTTCTCTCTCTTCCCAATTTACACTTCTCCTCTTTCCTTCCTCTCTCTCCCCATTCCACCAGCTCATTCCCCTTCCTTTGCCTGCTTCTACCTCCCATGTCCTTTCTCTCCTATTAATACTCCCCTTTCCCTCCAGCAGTGTTGTAAGGAAACTTTAGGCACCCCTGCAAACTAATTGGAGCGGGTCCCAGTGATGAGCTGTCAGGCTAGGTCCCTGCTGCCATGTGTACTGTGCTGAGGAGGACACATGGAGCTCAGCGCACCTTGCACTATGGGGGTTTTGTACACTAACTTCACACCACTGCTCTCCAGGCGTTCTATCCACCTGTCCCTCATCTAGACATGTCATATCCCACAATGTATTTCCAATTCTCGTTTGCAAATTCCAATTTTATGTGAGACCGTTTCTTGTTAACATATAAAGCAGATACATACTTTGAGGACCATGTGCTAAATCCATGTGTAAAACAGGCAAATAAACAAATAAATGAAGCTGTACCTGTGCTTGATTACCTATGTGATCTATTGAGGTAGCTACTGCTCTTTTGACAATATTCCACAAAGCAGTCACTCCTAAGCAGAACATATTAAGTTAAGGTAACCTCTCTACAAAAGAAGAGAAAGCAGCCACTCCTAAGGAGAACAGAAGGGTTATAGTTACCTTTATACACAAAGAGAAAGCATCCACTCCTAAGGAGAACATAGGAGGTTATGGTTACCTCTCTAAACAAGAAGAAAAATCATCCACTTTTAAGTAGAAGCTACAAGGTTATGGTTACCTTTCAACCCAATGAGAGAAAGCAGCCACTCCTAAGGATAACCTACCATGTTATGGCTACCTCTTTACACAAGTAGAGAAAGCACTCACTCCTAAGGGGAACATAGGAAGTTATGTTACCGCTCTACACAAGAAGAGATAATTGCCACTCATAAGGAGAACCTAGACTGTTATGGTTACCTCTCTACACAAGAAGAGAAAACAGCCACTCCTAAGGAGCATCTAAGAGTTTATTGTTACCTCTCTAAATAAGACGAAAAAGCAGCCACTCCTAAGGAAGACCTATGAGGTTATGCTTACCTCTCTAAACAGGAAGATAAAGCAGCTACTCCTAAGGAGAACATACCATGTTATGGTTACCTCTCTACACAAGTAGAGAAAGCACTCACTCCTAAGGAGAACATAGGAAGTTATGTTACCGCTCTACACAAGAAGAGATAATTGCCACTCATAAGGAGAACCTAGACTGTTCTCCATATGCTACAGGATAAGGGTTATTCCGTTATCCTGGTGCTTTTAGATCTGTCAGCGGCGTTTGACACTGTGTCACATGATATCATGACCTCCAGACTCATTAACATCGGTCTGGGAGGCAAGGCGCTGGCCTGGCTAAGGAGCTTTTTCACCAAGCGCACTCAGAGAGTCATACTGGGCCCATACCAGTCAGAGGAGGTGGAGATCTCTAAGGGGGTGCCGCAGGGCTCCTGCTTGAGCCCAACGCTTTTTAACATCTATGTGGCACCCCTAGCTAACATCATGAGATCCCACGGGTTTATCCCCGTATCGTATGCAGACGATACTCAACTCCTCTTCCCCTTCAAAATCATGACTCCTGAGGTGCGTAACTCCTTTGCCCAGGGGATGAAAGAGGTGGCTCATTGGATGGCAGCAAACTTCCTTCAGTGTAACGTCTCAAAACCTGAGGTGATGCTTTTTGGAGAAGCCAAACGATTGTGGACTCCTGACTGGTGGCCTCAAGACCTAGGCCCAGTCCCTGTGCCCAAAGGGGTGGTGAAAGATCTAGGAGTCAAACTGGATCAGGAGCTCGCCCTTAAACATCATACTAATCAAGTGGTAGGCTCCAGCTCGCCACTGGACCCATGTCCCCCACGTATCCTTAAATTAGTACCCAACCTAATAGCCCCAGTACTCAGCAACATCTGTTCTTCCATATTCCAGACAGGTGTTTTTCCCCTTGTCTGGAAAAAAGCTATTGTGACACCTCTTTTAAAAAAACACGCTCTAAACCCTTTAGAGCCAAAAAGCTACCGCCCTATCGCCTCTCTCCCTTACCCTTCCAAAATAATTGAAAAGGTCATGAACCAACAGCTGTCGACCTTTATTGACCAGAATGGTCTACTTGACAACACGCAGTTTGGTTTTAGGAAGGGCCATGGGACGGAGACTGCCTTGATAAAAGCTGCCGAGGAGGTCAGGATAATCATGGATAAGGGTGGTGCAGCCATCCTGATACTCCTAGATTTATCCGCGGCCTTCGACACGGTCGATCACACCATCCTGATCGACCGTGTCGCCGCCCTAGGCATTCAGGGCAGGGCAAGAGCAACACTAGCATCTTTCCTGGCCAACCGAGTACAGTCTGTTAAGATGGGATGCTTCTGCTCTCCTGATTTCACTCTCCCGTGCGGTGTTCCCCAGGGCTCCTCGCTAAGTCCGACACTTTTTAACATCTATGTGTCGGACTTGGCGAGGGTAATCAAGTCGTTCGGCATTGGCTTAACATCTTATGCCGACGACACACAGCTGGTCCTGGAGATACACAAAAACGGTGAAGCAGTGGTAGCGAACTTTCAGGAGGGCATGAAGGCCATCAGCTCATGGATGAACCGGAATTGCTTAAAGCTAAATTCCGACAAGACGGAGGTGATGGTTTTTGGCGAACTGACTCCGTCTTGGTCTCCGGTCTGGTGGCCCTCGGAATTGGGAGCTCCCCCATCACCTGTAACCAAGGTGAAAAACTTGGGCGTGCTTTTTGATAATAAGCTTACGTTTTTAAGCCATGCCAACGCGGTGGTGTCAGCCTCCTTCTTTACCCTGTGAATGGTGAAGAAACTGCTCCCTTTTCTTCCCCCAACCGCAGGCAAAACCTTAATGTCCTCCCTGGTGTTATATAGGGTGGATTATTGCAATGGTCTATTGCTTAACGCACAAGAGCAAGTTCTGGGCAAATTACAGCTTGTCCAGAACGCTTCTGCAAGAATTCTCATGGGTATACGTAAGCACGCTTCTATCTCTCCCACAATTCGTGAGCTCCACTGGTTACCAATAAGAAGCCGGATAAAGTTTAAGGCCATGTGTATCATTCACAAGGCCTTAAACAATAATGGACCTGATTTCTTCAAAAGAGCATTCAAACTGTACAAACCCAGTCGAACACTACGCTCTTCTTCGGCCCAACAGCTCCAAATCCCATGCACAAAAAAAGTATCTTGGGGAGACAGACGTTTTGTAGTGGCAGCATCAAAATTATGGAATCTGATCCCCTCCTCTGTTAAAAATCAATCATCATTACTCTCATTTCGCAAACACCTCAAGACCTGGCTCTTTAACCAGTAAGACGTCAGTGGAACCCCTGCAATCTGCCAACTCCAGCGCCGAGACACCGAAAGGTATTTGTGCGCTTTAGAAATCTAAAAAATAAATAAATAAGTAAATAAATAAATCCATGTCATTGGTCTTCTCCGAAGGGTCTTCCCCCTGTTACCTGATTCTACCAGGAAAACTCTAGTTCAGTCGCTTGTGTTGAGCAGACTGGACTATTGTAATGGGTTGCTGTTAGCCGCCAATGAGGGCATCATTAACAAACTCCAAGTCGTGCAGAACACGGCAGCACGCTTGGTTCTGAATGCCCCAGCACGTACACCCTCAAAACCATTGCTGAATCAACTGCATTGGCTTACTGTGAAACAGAGGGTGTTGTTTAAAACGTGCTGCATCATCCATAAATGCCTCATTGGTAAAGGTCCTGACTATCTAACTAAAAAATGTGTTCCTTACATCCCCTCGAGAACTCTGAGATCTGGTGATCAAGAGTTGTTATGTGTCCCCAGGTTCTGGAAGACCAGACAAGGAGGAAGGGCTCTGTCCGTAGCAGGACCAAAGCTCTGGAACGATCTTCCTTACGACATTAGAGTCTGTAAGGAACATTTTCCTTTTAGGAAAAAATTAAAAACTTTTCTGTTCAACTATTAGTTCTGTTTAGGCATTATTTAACCTTAAGATAGAGCCTGCTTTGGTCTCAGATGCTGCTAAAGGCGCAGAGATACTCCTTAGGGAGTCGATTCCCAGCGCGTTATAAGTATGCAAATAAATAAATAAATAAATAAATAAAGTTTTATATTTGTTTAGTTTTCAGGCCCCTGAAGAAGGGCCCATTGGGTTCGAAATGCATTCTGCATTGACTGGAATCAACAGAAAGTGTTGTTAATTTTATTTATGTATCAATGAGACTTTAAATTGTTATAGGTGATGATTTTGTTGAAATAACTAGGATAACATTTGAATGTTGAAGCAATTTTTGTGTATGCACAATCATTTTTGTTCTTGATTATAATGAATAGATTGTTTTATCAAAAGAAATTGCATAAGTTGCATATGAACATAAGATAAAGTTGAGTTAAAAAGTTAGAAAAACACATTAGCAACAGTGCACAGAGGTCAAGTATAATTTTCTCGAGATAGGAAGGATTCAGAAGATTCACGGTTCAGGACAAACGTGCTACCTCTGTAGCACGCTTAGAAAAAAACAGTAATATTATTATTTTTGGAGCAGGAAAAGAAGGGAGTGCTTCTCCAAATTATTTAAAGAATATCGGGGTGCCACAAATATTGTTGACAGCAGTAATGCGGTTAAGAATATTGGGGCATATTACCAACAACTAGTGATAATTATCGCTATGTTGGTTTAGCTGCGATATTTTTATCGCCGAGCTGCAGTGATTTTTATCGCTTAGGAACCTTGCTATTATCAAGGTTTATCTCCTAAGAGATAAAAATCAGTCGAAATGCAGCAATATCGCTGAAAAGTCAGCGATATTCATGCATTACCGAGCTAATGCTCCTAGCCATGTTATCCACCTACCATTGGATAACATGGCTAAGAACTGCTCAGGGGCAGGTGTTAGCTTTTGGAGATATTCGCGCTTAGCGCGAATATCTCCAAAAGTTTGTAATAGGAGATAGCAATGTTAGCGACTGTTTCCAGTCGCTAACATCTTGGCACGCCCACTTTGCATGTCATTAGTGATAAATATCACTGACATGCAAAGCGGGGCCCAAGATGGTCGCTATCTCCTACTAGCTGTCGCTAACTGGTGTGAGCGACAGCTAGGTAATAGGGAGATATAATTATCTCCCCTTTCTTGGCTTTTAAAGCCAAAAAAGCGGAGATAAACCCCCTTGATAATATGCCCCATTGTTTTAAGGGTTGTTTTATATAATATTGTTTGTAAGTGATATGTTGTAATATTTTATCGCAGTGTGTTCGGTTTATATGTTCAATATTTTTAGTTGTAGGTTTACTAAGAACATTTATTAACTATTATATTATTTAATTTGCATTTTCAACTAATGTATAAGTATGGTTCGAGAGAGTTTTAATAAGTGAATATATTAATTTAATGATACTTATTTTATTGGTATGCTAATTAATACTGTACAATTTATAGATCTATTATGTTACCTTAAAAATGTTTCAAAAATAGTTCATAATTATTGTTAATACACACATAAATGTTACATTTGTTATTGCAAATGATTAAAATAGTTTTTTCCATTACAGACATTTTGATAACATTGAAAATGTATAAAAAAGAAATATAATAATGCAAATATTTTTACATTGTAAAATATTTTTAAGGATTTTTCTAAATGTTGAAAATGATAATGTCATTGTATATAAATTATTGGATTTTTCAAAAATGTATATTTACAATTATTGAAGAAAGTAAAATGGCAATTTAAATTATAAAACTGCATTTTTTTAATTTATGGTGTATGCATTCATATGTTTTTTCATATTTACATGGCATAGTTTAAATATGAAATCGTTTTTAAACAATGTATTAGTAATGACAGTTTTAATATGTTTATTATTGTGAAAGGTTTTTGGGAATATTTATTCTAAAATGTATTAATTGTAATGACCGTATTATTAGTTCATTTTAACAATTATTTTCATGCTCTTTTTTTAACTGACTATGAATTTGTCTTCATGCTATGATTATAAAATTTTAAATATTGGTAAACATTCATAAATATAATATTACATAATAATAAAATATATGTAAACTGTTTTTAGTTTGGGGCTTTGTGTTTTTAAGTTATGTTTTTTTAGTGTATTTTAGAGATGAAAATGTGCATGAATATGGAGTATTGAATGTGTATATACAATTGGTGGTGTCCCGCACCTTGCATATTATGTTTTAGATTGGAGTGAGAATAGTAAATGTCAGTCCTTTAATGTCCAACACTTTCTCTAAATCGGTTTACACTGGATTACCAACACAAAAAGTGAAGGATACAGGTTTGAATTAAGCTCAGCCGCTGTTAATCACTCAGGCATTGTTATTTTGCACAGCATGTCACCTCAAATGGGAAACTTCGATCCAAAACTGCCACACCAGGTCCTCCATGTACCAGCATACAGGCAACCAAGCACCTGGTTCACTCTTGTTATGGGCATATCAGCTAGGTAAAGCTTGGCCCCAGTGGCAATTGTGCATGGGACCCACATCTGGGCATACCCGTCCCACTTAGGGAAAAATACTAAAGTATACAAAAAGTGATGGATCGAATACTTATATTAATCTCAACCACTGTTAATCACTCCGGGCCGCATCCCAGTTCTTAGTTTTTTTCCCAACGATGCCACCTCAGTTTGAACAGAGCTATAAGAAAATGCATTTGATTCATCTCCAGTGGCAATAGTCAAATCTGAATGGCCAAACAAAATCTTCCCTGAGCCGGAACACAAACAACCCAGGTCTGGTTTGCCCCTTGTTTTGGGCTCACCAGCTGGATATAAGTTGATTCTAGTGACTGCCGTCTGGGCATACCTGTCCTACTTAAGGTAACATGCAAAATTATACAGAAATTGATGGATGTAATGCTTGAATTAATCTCAGTTACTGGTAATCACTCAGGCAGCATTACAGCCTATCCTTATTTTGCACACCATGTCTCCTCAGATTGGGTACAGCTATATCAATCTATCAATCAATATGGATTTGTAAAGCACTGCTTATTATCGATGAGGGTATCCGGGTACTGGGGGGATGGTGGCTGATGCTGATGAGGTCTGATGATGTCTGAAATCCTGCGGGTGGGTGAGGTCTGAAGGTAGACGGGAAGGGGAAGGCAGTTCCAGGTTTTTCCGACTTTGGTGGAAGCAAAGGGTGTGGGCGAGGGCGAGGAAAGTGAGCACAGATATCTGCCAGGTACTTAGAAGTTCAGTCTGCAATTCAGGTAGGTTGGTCCTCGATTGTGTGAGGCGTTGTAGGCATGGGTCAGCATTTTGAATTGCTAACTTTTGTGTATGGTAAACCAGTGGATATTTTTAAGGTGGGGTAATATAGGCTCCCGTCGGTAGGTCGAGGATGAACCTGACTGCTGCATTCTGGATAGTCTGCAGTTCGTTAGGTAGTTGAGTGATGACTCCCATGTAGAGAGTGTTGCCATAGTCTAGGATGCTTGCAATGAGCATCTGGGTGTTGGTGCGTCTGATGCTGATGGGGATCAACTTGAATATTTTCCACAGAGAACGGAGTGTGAAAAAACATGCTGATGAGACTGTGTTATTTTTGTTTTTTTATTGTGAACCTGCTGTCTAGTATAATGCCAACATCCCTAGCATGGTCCTCGGGTGTGCAAGTGAGACCCAGTTCTACTGCCCACCAGGTGTCATTCCAGGGGTTGATGTTGTTCCTGAAGTTGAGTACATCTGTTTTGTCAGTGTTAAGCTTGAGTAAGTTGTTCTGCATCCAGCTAGTGACACTGGTCATATATCTGTGGAAATTTGCTTTGGTGTTAGTGGGATCAGGGAATAGGGAGAGTATGAGTTGAGTGTCATCAGAGTATGAGATGCTACTCATGCGATGGGCTCTGACCAGGATATCCAGAGGACTTAGTGAGGATCCCTGGTGGGATGCTGCAAATGATCTTTTTTAGGCCCGAGTTGTAGGACACTCTGCACACTTCTGGTCAGTAACGGTGCAATCCAATTTAGCATGTTCCCTTATAGTCTTATATTCTCATCTGTTAGAGCCTTTTCAGGAGGGTGTAGTGTCAAATGCAGGAGAGAGATCAAGGAGGATCAGGGCTGTGGTGTCTCCATAGTCTAGGTGAGCCCTGATGTTGGTAGTAGATGCTATTAGGGCAATCTCTGTGCTATGGTGCGGGCAGAACCCTGATTGGGAAAGGTCCAGGAGGTTTTTGGCCTTAATATGGGTGGTGAGTTGGTGATTGATGTTTTTTTCAGGGACATTTGGCATGAAGGGCAAGTGTGAGATAGGCCAATTGTTCTTAAATGCCTCTGGGCCTGCAAATGATTTTTTGAGGAGGGGATTGATTTTTGCATGTTTGCAGTCCATTGGGAAGGAAGCCATGGTGATGCAGGTGTGAGCTCTTTGCTGATGGTGTTGTTTCACAGTTTGAACATGTGGCTAGGGCAGGGGTCTCTGGGGACTTCTGAGTGGATGGATATCATGATGGCGGTGGTGTTTGGCATTGTGAGAGGGTACCATGCTGTGACCTTTGAGGGTGAGGTATAGTAGATGGGGTCTGGTCAGTTTAGGATACTGGGGACAGGTAGTTGGTTGGTGAAGTGTTTATAGATGGGTGAGATTCTTTGAAGAAGAAGCCTGTACGGTTGCTGTAGAGTATCTGGGAGGGACCTGAAAGTGTTTGTGGATATTAGAGGGTTGGAGAACTCTTTCATGATGATGGAGAGATATTTTCTGTGGGTGGAACTGCTTTCATGTGAGCTGACAGGGAGTCCTTTTTGTTTTGTTAAGATTTGCATGGTATAGGTTTAGAGCCAGTTTGAAGATGGCTCATTCACCCCATATTCTTTCTAGTCATTGGCAAGCTAGGGGGAAAAAGCTAAGGAGAAAAACGGGCAAGGATGTAAAAGTAAATGGGAAAAAAGGAATGATGCAAAGGTTAAGAGGAAAAATTACAAGCAAGGAAGCAAAAGTTAAGCGGTAAAAAAAGAGCAAGGAGGCAAAAGGTACGGATATAAAAAGTAACTTAAGTGAGAAAAATTAGCAAAATGCAAACGTTGAAGGGAAAATGTGCAAGGATGCAAGAATTGAGGAGAACAATGAGCACAGGTGAGGGTGGACTGTATGTGTGGTGCAGCATTGATCCAACCTGATCTACAGCAGCAGAGTAGGCTGGCCAAGTGACATGCTCCCCACTCCATGAACATCCATGTTTATCCAGCTCCAATGAGAACAGACCAGCCTGAACTGCAAAAGTACGTCATTCCTGAACTGGAGCACAAGAAACCCATGACCATTTACACCTTGTTTATGGGTTCATCAGCTCTGGATAGCTTGGTTCAAATTGCACACTTTGCACAGGACCCACACCTGGGTATACTTGACCCACTTAGGGTGACATAGTAAAATATTGAAAATTTGATGGATGGTGTGCTTGATTAAAACTCAGCCATTGGTAATCACTTGAGGACTCTTTCCAGTCTATACCGTGCCACCTCATTGTTAATGAACCTACCCATAAGGCGGGTCATATCCTGGATGGCATTTGCACCAGCATGCCTCACGTTGGTATAAAAAATATAACTCCAATGACATGGTCTGAACACGCTGCCGTATTTTTTACTACTCTGCTCCCTAACGCCTCCCACAGTAGGCGATTCAGGCCTTAAACTAGGAAATACCGAGCTTGGAAGTCAGTTACAAGGTCTGACTTACTAGGCTCCCTTGAGGAAAGAGTACTGGCCTGTCCAGATGCCAACCAGGGGGCCATGGCTCTCCAAGCTAGCCTTATGAAGACTGCCAGCCTGGTAGCACCGGAGAAAATACTAAGAGTGCGTCAAAAACGGGTTTCTGCCCCTTGGTACTCACCAGAGTTGAAAACCGCTAAAAATAAATGTAGGCAGAAAGAACGGATCTGGAGAATGAATTATGATTCAGCACAGAGGGTAAACTACTGTGCTGCACTAGAGGTGTACAAGAATCTAATCATTCAGGCAAAATCCTTGTACTATTGCCAGTTTTGAACCAGGTGCTGAGCTCGGGAGTTTTTCCACTAATATGCCCTTGTTAAAGAAGCTCAGGCTAGACCCTTCTGACGAGAAGAGCTACTGCCCTATCCCCTGCCTGCCGCTGCCAGCTAAGCTAGTGGAAAAAGCAATGAATGTGGAACTATCCTCTTATCTTGAGACATGGCATATTCTGGACAGCACTCAGCACGGCTTCTGGGCTAATCATTCAACGGAAACTGCCCTGTTGATGGCAGCAGAGGAAATCCAGAAGGGGATGGATGAGGGAGGTAGGGTCATGCTGATTCTATTGGATCTCACGGCGGCCTTTGACACCGTAAACCACGAGGTACTTATCAAACGGTTGCGGGATATTTATTTATTTATTTATTTATTTATTGTGACTTGTATAGCGCACTATAACCCAGGGGTCTCTAAGCGCTTTGTTAGGATCAGCTAGAGAATAAAAAGATGCATCAGATTACAATTGGCGGCCACCCCACGCTTGCTGGAAAAGCACAGTTTTTAATTTCTTGCGAAAGGGCATTAGTTTCTTTTCATTGCGGAGTTCCAGCGGTAGTTTATTCCACATAGCTGGCAAAGTATGTGAGAAAGCACGCCCACCCACAGTGGTCAGTCTACAGCGTGGCTGAACCAGATAGATCGAATCAGCAGATCTAAGCACCCTCCCTGGTTTGTAAAGGGACAGGCGAGATTTCAGATAGGTGGGTGCTCTGCCATGAAGCGCTTTGTGTATAATGCAGAGCCCCTTGAACATTAGCCTCTGCCTAACTGGCAACCAATGGAGTTCCCGCAGGAGGGGGGATGCCTGGGTACTCCTTGGTTTCTTAAAAATGAGCCTAGCAGCATCATTCATGACCGTCTGCATTCTGTTTAAGAGGCCCTGTGGAAGTCCTATATACAATGAATTGCCATAGTCCAGCCTGGCCAAAATCATTGCAGAAACCGCGCTCCTAAGAGTGGAAAAAGAGAGCAGCGGGGAAACTTTCCTGAGTTGGCGAAGGAGGCCGACGCAGCAGCCCACCACAGCTGTGACTTGCTTTTTCATGGACAGCTTACTGTCCACCTGGATGCCCAGGCTCTTAACCACCTCCGCCGGTTCTGGAGGCGTGCCCAGCTCCCCAGGCCAGAAACGATCACACCAAGGGTTGCCAGCGATGGTAATCGGCAACACCTCGGTTTGGTCCGGGTTGATTTTTAGGGAGTTGCCGGACATCCAGTTAGCTGTGCTTCTCAGAATGTTTTGCAGTCTGGTAAAGGCATTCTGGCTATCCTCCAGCTGGATGATAATCTGGGTGTCGTCTGCGTAGTTATATACCTGACAGTCCATTTGATTAAGCATTCGAATCAAAGGCTGTAGGTATATGTTGAACAATAGGGGTGACAGAGCAGACCCTTGTGGGACTCCGCAAGTGATCGAAGTTGCGGTAGAAAGCATGTCACCTAGTTGCACTTTCTGCGTCCTCCCTTGAAGGAAGGATGTGAACCATGCCAGTGCTATGCCCTGAATGCCGAAGTCCCTCATCCGCGACAGCAGTTGTTCATGACACACGGTATCAAATGCCGCGGAGAGGTCCAACAGCACCAGGGCCCCCGGGATTTTCTTGTCTGCTCTGTTCCTATGCTCATCTACGATTGACAACATAACCAGCTCCGTGCTGTGATTCGCACGGAAGCCTGCTTGATTCGGCTCTAACAGCGTGTTGCTTTCCAGATGTTCTGAAAGGGTGGTAAGGACATGCTGCTCCAGAACCTTCGCCAAGAATGGTAACTGGGAAATTGGTCTTGAGTTTTTCAGACATTTTGCGTCTGCCCCCGGTTTTTTTAACAAGGGAATCAGACGGGCTTCCTTGAAGGCAGAAGGCACTTGACCAGTATGTAGAGAGAGGTTCAGGAGACTCAGCACATCATCCTCTATGCCCGGGAGTGCGAGTTTAAACACTTCAGGTGGGCATGGATCCGACCTAGAGCCGGACTTGACCCGTCCCATGAGGGAAGCTAAACTATCCTTTGTAATCAAGGGTAGATTAGAGAGCGGGATTGTAATTGGCAGTATAGCTGGGATATCCACCGGTGGACAATCAATTTGCGAGGTTGCCGTAATTTCAGTGACCAAATCAATGATTTTGTTGGTGAAGAAATCCTGGAACTTCTGACAATCCTCCTGACTAAAGTCCGGAGACTGTTCCTTGTTCTTCCTGAGCTCCGTAAGGACTCGGAAGACTTCTTTCTGAGGGTTCGTAGCCATAGAAATCCTCTCCTCGTAGAACTCGGACTTCCTGGCAATAATCGCTTGCTTATACCCAGCGAGAGCCCGTAAATAGTTGCTCCGAGAGTCAGGACTGTAGTTTTTACGCTAAGTTCTTTCCAGTTTACGTAACCCACGTTTCTGAGCTCTGAGTGAATCGTTGTACCACGGGCCCCTCGTTTCCTATCCGTACGGTTCACCCTACAGATTGGTGCAACTTTGTCTGTGGCATTCTGAAGTTTGTCCATGAGTGCCCCACAGAGGGCCTCTGGGTTAAGGGGGCAATTGTTGGCAAGGGGGTTGGTGTGAAGTAGATTTATCATTTTATCCCCATCAATCTTATTCCACTTCCTAACTGCCTTCCATCCTCCTTTAGTTGTTGTTCTCTGTCTGTCCACCAATAACTTGCCTCTCACCAGATGGTGGTCAGACCATACGCATGGCTGAGCCGCAGCCATGTCCTGTTCAGGAACTGTCGTCGGCTCGGGATATCAGTGTCAAAGGCCTAGCTTTAGATCTCCTCTCCTCCTTTCTGTCAGATAGGGAACAAGCCATCTCTTGGAATGGTCATCAGTCAGATAATTTTACCCTTCCTAGAGGAGTTCCTCAGGGCTCAGCGTTATCGCCTCTCCTGTTTAATATCGATGTATCCCCTTTGGCAAAGATAATAAAGAACCTAGGTTTTAAGCTGGTGTCATACGCTGATGACACTCAGCTGATCGTCTCTATGCCCCATTCTGCAGACTCGAAGTCAGCTGATTTCGCCTACTGCATGTCGGCAGTTATGCAGTGGATGAAATCGAACTTTCTGAAATTGAACACCTAAAAGACAGAAGTTCTCGAGTTTGGACAAAAAGCATCCCTCTGGAATCATACCTGGTGGCCTACGTCTGCGGGAGCTTGTCCGATTCCAGTGGCGAAAGCTAGGAACCTTGGGTTCATCTTTGATGAAGATCTGACTTGGAAGCCATAGGTGAACGAGGTAGTGTCTGCTTGCTTCTTTGTGCTTAAGGGGCTGAGAAAGATCTTGCCGTTTATTCCTTACCATCTCAGGAAAATGGTCATAATTGACACTATTTTTTCTAGAATAGACAATGGCAATGCCCTTTATCTGGGAGCGGGGTGTGCACAACTGGCCACACTGCAGTCTATTCAGAATGCGTCTGCCAGATTGCTACTCGCTTTGCCTAAATACCACTCCACTTCACAGGCCATCAGGAGGATGCACTGGCTCCCAGTCCAGAAGCGTATTGATTTCAAGGCGTTGTGCCTAGCTCATAAAGCACTGGCGGGAATGGGGGCCTTCGATCTTCAACATCTATCACAAATAGGAGCAGTCATGAAAGGGACTTTTTTTATGATTAGCGATAAAATGTATCACTGTGACTACAATTGCACTAATGAAATTTGCTCACTACTCAAATGAAGTGGTACCACATTGAAAAGAGGGATGTCTGCTCATATAAGTTGTGTTCCCAAAAAAGGGCCCTACCTATTTATAATACATTAGGCTGGCTTTTGAGACACCTCTTCAAACAATGTGGGGGTTTATTTACAAGCCTATTGCAGTGCTGGTGCACCTCTTTGCATGACTCTCTGGCAGAGCAGACTGCAGACCCAAATCCCATATTGTTTTGCTTTTACTGGACTTATAGCTATGGTGTAATGCAACGCAGAGCATGTTGCTGTGTGGTGTTACACTGTGGGTGTTCCCACGTAGCACCCATGGATGTTGAAGCATTCCTAGATTTACAAGGATGTATAAAACTGGAATTGTTTATGTGCAGTAAGGTACCCCTTCATGCACAAAAACAACCCTGCCTCCAATGCAGCAAGACTTGCACCACTTGCAAGCATTCCTTGGTTAGTGCAAGGCATCCAAAATAGCACCAGCACAGTGGAGAAGGACAGAAATGCATGTATATCATAAATATGGCACATTCCTGGCCCTTCATTTTGATGCAGGGCAGCACAGCAAAGTGAATTATTTGCATGGTCCTGCATTAAACTCGTAAATGAGGCCCTAGGTGCACAACTCCCAACCACTATTTGTGACCTATCTGTTTGTACATCATCCCTAAGTTCATTAGGACATATAAAACATGAAATTACAACATTTTGACAATCAAAATAGTAACCAAAAACTAAAAAACTAAACAAAAAAAACTAAACTAAAAAAAATTGAACTAAGGAAATGTTCCACCTATGCTATCATTTTACAATATAAAACACAGGGAAAATGTATAAGATACCGCATCTAGATAAATACTCAGATGCGGCTACAGCCCAAACTGCAGAATGAAAGTACACCAAAGTTGGCAAAAATGTAGCACTTGGTTCAGAAAGTGCCCTTTTTTTAAATGGTGTAAATTCATTCAGTAGTTCCTGATGAATTAAACAAATAAAAGTAGGATATCTTAGCACCAAGGAGGAGCCACAAATCCTCCCGAGCACAAGCTTAATTCTGATTGGCTGCCAAAATTCCAAACCAGAATGAAGGAAGAGGAAAAAAAAATGTAAAATAAAGAAAAAAGTGAAGGGTAGAAACATCCTGACACCCTAGGCCTGTTCAGGGGGTCGGGGACGCCCAGGCCCAAAAAAAGAATTAAAAAAAAGATTGTTCAGAGTTGCACTGGGTTCACGAATCAAGAAGAACATTTTTAAAAAATGAAGTGCGGTCTTCTGCACTTTGGTTTCTTAAAGCCCCAGAGGGGCAATATTTAATAATGGTAGGGGGGGCCTGTGGGGCCCCCACAGTCCCAGGGACCGCCACCTCCCTGTTGCTTTATTGAAAAAAAAAATGAAAAGCATAGGGGGGCTCTTGACCCCCCATGCAGCCCCTGGGACCGCCACCTCCCCAGGGCTTTAATCATAAAGTGCAGGGGGTATTGTGCCCCTCTCAGCCCCTGGGGACTTCCCCCTCCCCAGGGCTTTAATCATAAAGTGCAGGGGGGATTGTGCCCCTCTCAGCCCTGGGGACTGCCACCTCCCCAGGGCTTTAATCATAAAGTGCAGGGGGCATTGTGCCCCTCTCAGCCCTGGGGACTGCCACCTCCCCAGGGCTTTAATCATAAAGTGCAGGGGGCATTGTGCCCCTCTCAGCCCTGGGACCGCCACCTCCCCAGGGCTTTAATCATAAAGTGCAGGGGGCATTGTGCTCCTCTCAGCCCTGGGACCGCCACCTCCCCAGGGCTTTAATCATAAAGTGCAGGGGGCATTGTGCCCCTCTCAGCCCTGGGACTGCCACCTCCCCAGGGCTTTAATCATAAAGTGCAGGGGGCATTGTGCCCCTCTCAGCCCTGGGACCGCCACCTCCCCAGGGCTTTAATAATAAAGTGCAGGGGGCATTGTGCCCCTCTCAGCCCTGGGACTGCCACCTCCCCAGGGCTTTAATCATACAGTGCAGGGGGCATTTTGCCCCTCTCAGCCCTGGGACCGCCACCTCCCCAGGGCTTTAATCATAAAGTGCAGGGGGCATTGTGCCCCTCTCAGCCCTGGGACCGCCACCTCCCCAGGGCTTTAATCATAAAGTGCAGGGGGCATTGTGCCCCTCTCAGCCCTGGGACTGCCACCTCCCCAGGGCTTTAATCAAAAAGTGCAGGGGGCATTGTGCCCCTCTCAGCCCTGGGACCGCCACCTCCCCAGGGCTTTAATCATAAAGTGCAGGGGGCATTGTGCCCCTCTCAGCCCCTGGGACTGCCCCCTCCACAGGGCTTTAATCATAAAGTGCAGGGGGCATTGTGCCCCTCTCAGCCCTGGGACTGCCACCTCCCCAGGGCTTTAATCATAAAGTGCAGGGGGCATTGTGCCCCTCGCAGCCCTGGGACCGCCACCTCCCCAGGGCTTTAATCATAAAGTGCAGGGGCATTGTGCCCCTCTCAGCCCTGGGACTGCCACCTCCCCAGGGCTTTAATCATAAAGTGCAGGGGGCATTGTGCTGTGCTAAATAAAATTACCGGACTATTTCTCTATACATTAAATGACAATAAGGATAGCTCAATAAAATGAGAGGCAGAGTCCGTGGTATCTGAGTCATACGGGCTTTAATTCGGATTCTCGAGAATCGGGACATCGAGTTCCATCACCACTACGGTTCAGGAAGGGACATTCAACATTTTATTAACATCTCACATTATATATAGTAAAACAGTATAATTGAAATGAATACAGTAGGCGTAACAAGTGGAAAGAGAAAGATAAGAACACATGGGCGTAAAAGAAGGCGTGTACAGAGGCGTACACGGAGGTGTGTACTGGAAACGTCACAAAAAAGTGTCATAAGTGGGTGGATGCATAGAGAGATTCTGCAGGGTCAGCAGAAACCTTTGTTACAGATGCGCGCGCAACTAAGCATGACGTGGTATAGACGTGTAACTGGGGAGAACTGGGGGCTTGACTTTAGCACTAGTAGAGGAGACTGATGTCTGGGATGTCAGAACGACCTGCACTTATAGCATATCTGGTATCTTATGTTTGGAGGATGTATCGTCTGAAGTAAAAGGTCTCTCGGGCAGAGGCCGTTCAATACTGAATGCTAGTGCGTGCATACGTGTCTTGGTGCAATGAGCGGGGGCCATGGGCCTACCATGGTAACGGGTTCATTAAATCACTTTCATGGAGACAGGAGAACTCAAGTCAAGTCAAGTCAGAGAATTTATATAGCGTACTACATACCCAGAGGGTCTCAAGGCGCTTAGAAAGGGGAGGAGGATTACTTGTCAAATATCCACGTTTTAAGTTGCTTTCTGAATGCTAGGTGGTTCTGGGTAAGGCGAAGGTAAGCGGGGACTGAGTTTCATGTTTTAGCAGCCAGGTATGAGAATGATCTGCCTCCCATGGTGGTCTTATTGATGCGAGGTACAGTGGCGAGGGCATGGCTGGAGGAACGTAGTTGGCAGGAGGGGGTGTAGAAGGACAGTCGTGAGTTGAGGCATTCGGGTCCGATGTCGTAGAGTGATTTGTGTGCGTGGGTTAGCAGTCGGAAAGTGATTCTCTTATTGACGGGTAGCCAGTGGAGGTCTTTCAGGTGACCGGAGATGTGTTCGTTGCGCGGGATGTCTAATATGATCCTGGCTGAGGCGTTTTGGATTCGTTGGAGTTTCTTCTGGAGTTTAGCGGTAGTACCTGCGTAGAGGGTGTTTCCGTAGTCCAGACGGCTCGTGACCAGAGCATGGGTGACTGTTTTCCTTGTATCGGTGGGGATCCAGCGGAATGTTTTTCTGAGCATGCGAAGAATGTTGAAGCAGGATGAGGATACGGCGCTGACTTGTCTGTTCATTGAGAGTGAAGAATCCAGGATGACGCCTAGGTTCCGTGCGTGGTCAGTCGGGATGGGTGCTTTTCCAAGGGCTTCCGGCCACCAAGAGTCGTCCCATGCAGAGGGGGATGTACCTAAGATGAGGACTTCTGTTTTGTCTGAGTTCAGTTTCAGACGGCTTTGTTTCATCCATTTGGCAACTTCTTTCATTCCTTCGTGTAGGTTGGTTTTGGCGGTGCTGGGGTCATTGGTGAGAGAAAGGATTAGTTGAGTGTCATCCGCGTAAGAGATGATGTTGAGGTTGTGTTGGCGGGCGATGGCCGCGAGGGGGCTCATGTATACGTTGAAGAGGGTGGGGCTGAGTGAGGATCCTTGTGGTACGCCACAGATGACTTCAGTGGCCTCGGACTTGAATGGTGGGAGGCGGACTCTCTGGGTTTTGCTTTGCTCTGCAGCCGGAAACATGTTTACCTATTTCACTAGACTGGAATGTGTTTTCGAGGAGGCTGAGCAGATAAGTTGTAGGCAAAATACTATTTTGGCAGGCAGGCCAGGCCGAGCCGAGCACCGCTTCGCTGAGCAGGAAGTAAGGCAGAGGTCAGGGATGCATACCTACACTGCAGCTTTCAGAGACAGAAGAGACTCGGAGTCTCAATTAAGGGCCTGGCTCGGCTGAGCAAGAAAAACATGGAGAAAACGTGTGCGAGATTCAAAAGTGCACCATGTAAAGACGTTGGCACCATAGGTCTAGAAGCCAAATTAACGTGGTTTTCTTGGAGGACTGAACAACTAACATGTTAACGTCGGACGCAAATGCATATGCGTCTTCCTAGCATGCACGGAAAGGGAATTACACGACATACATGGAACATGGGTACATGGATAGGGTGCGAGTGGGGGACACATTGCATACCTAAAAATTTCTATTTCCTCAGTGCCCCTCTCAGCCCTGGGACTGCCACCTCCCCAGGGCTTTAATCATAAAGTGCAGGGGGCATTGTGCCCCTCTCATCCCTGGGACCGCCACCTCCCCAGGGCTTTAATCATAAAGTGCAGGGGGCATTGTGCCCCTCTCAGCCCTGGGACTGCCACCTCCCCGGGGCTTTAATCATAAAGTGCAGGGGGCATTGTGCCCCTCTCAGCCCTGGGACCGCCACCTCCCCAGGGCTTTAATCATAAAGTGCAGGGGGCATTGTGCCCCTCTCAGCCCTGGGACCGCCACCTCCCCAGGGCTTTAATCATAAAGTGCAGGGGGCATTGTGCCCCTCTCAGCCCTGGGACCGCCACCTCCCCAGGGCTTTAATCATAAAGTGCAGGGGGCATTGTGCTCCTCTCAGCCCTGGGACCGCCACCTCCCCAGGGCTTTAATCATAAAGTGCAGGGGGCATTGTGCCCCTCTCAGCCCTGGGACCGCCACCTCCCCAGGGCTTTAATCATAAAGTGCAGGGGGCATTGTGCCCCTCTCAGCCCTGGGACTGCCACCTCCCCAGGGCTTTAATCATAAAGTGCAGGGGGCATTGTGACCCTCTCAGCCCCTGGAACCGGCACCTCCCAAGGGCTTTAATCATAAAGTGCAGGGGGCATTTTGCCCCTCTCAGCCCTGGGGCTGCCACCTCCCCAGGGCTTTAATCATAAAGTGCAGGGGGCATTGTGCCCCTCTCAGCCCTGGGACCGCCACCTCCCCAGGGCTTTAATCATAAAGTACAGGGGGCATTGTGCCCCTCTCAGCCCTGGGACCGCCACCTCCCCAGGGCTTTAATCATAAAGTGCAGGGGGCATTGTGCCCCTCTCAGCCCTGGGACCGCCACCTCCCCAGGGCTTTAATCATAAAGTGCAGGGGGCATTGTGCCCCTCTCAGCCCTGGGACTGCCACCTCCCCAGGGCTTTAATCATAAAGTGCAGGGGGCATTGTGCCCCTCCCAGCCCTGGGACCGCCACCTCCCCAGGGCTTTAATCATAAAGTGCAGAGGGCATTGTGCCCCTCTCAGCCCTGGGACTGCCACCTCTCCAGGGCTTTAATCATAAAGTGCAGGGGGCATTGTGCCCCTCTCAGCCCTGGGACCGCCACCTCCCCAGGGCTTTAATCATAAAGTGCAGGGGGCATTGTGCCCCTCTCAGCCCTGGAACCGCCACCTCCCCAGGGCTTTAATCATAAAGTGCAGGGGGCATTGTGCCCCTCTCAGCCCTGGGACTGCCACCTCCCCAGGGCTTTAATCATAAAGTGCAGGGGGCATTGTGCCCCTCTCAGCCCTGGGACTGCCACCTCCCCAGGGCTTTAATCATAAAGTGCAGGGGGCATTGTGCCCCTCTCAGCCCTGGAACCGCCACCTCCCCAGGGCTTTAATCATAAAGTGCAGGGGGCATTGTGCCCCTCTCAGCCCTGGGACTGCCACCTCCCCAGGGCTTTAATCATAAAGTGCAGGGGGCATTGTGCCCCTCTCAGCCCCTAGGACCTCCCCCTCCCCAGGGCTTTAATCATAAAGTGCAGGGGGCATTGTGCCCCTCTCAGCCCTGGGACTGACACATCCCAGGGCTTTAATCATAAAGTGCAGGGGGCATTGTGCCCCTCTCAGCCCTGGGGACTGCCACCTCCCCAGGGCTTCAATCATAAAGTGCAGGGGGCATTGTGCCCCTCTCAGCCCCTGGGACCGCCCCCTCCCCAGGGCTTTAATCATAAAGTGCAGGGGGCATTGTGCCCCTCTCAGCCTTTGGGACCGCCCCCTCCCCAGGGCTTTAATCATAAATTGCAGGGGGCATTGTGCCCCTCTCAGCCTTTGGGACCGCCACCTCCCCAGGGCTTTAATCATAAAGTGCAGGGGGCATTGTGCCCCTCTCAGCCCTGGGACCGCCACCTCCCCAGGGCTTTAATCATAAAGTGCAGGGGGCATTGTGCCCCTCTCAGCCCTGGGACCGCCACCTCCCCAGGGCATTAATCATAAAGTGCAGGGGGCATTGTGCCCCTCTCAGCCCTTGGGACTGCCACCTCCCCAGGGCTTTATTCATAAAGTGCAGGGGGCATTGTGCCCCTCTCAGCCCTGGGACCGCCACCTCCCCAGGGCTTTAATCATAAAGTGCAGGGGGCATTGTGCCCCTCTCAGCCCTGGGACCGCCACCTCCCCAGGGCATTAATCATAAAGTGCAGGGGGCATTGTGCCCCTCTCAGCCCTGGGGACTGCCACCTCCCCAGGGCTTTAATCATAAAGTGCAGGGGGCATTGTGCCCCTCTCAGCCCTTGGGACTGCCACCTCCCCAGTGCTTTAATCATAAAGTGCAGGGGGCATTGTGCCCCTCTCAGCCCCTGGGACCGCCCCCTCCCCAGGGCTTTAATCATAAAGTGCAGGGGGCATTGTGCCCCTCTCAGCCCTTGGGACTGCCACCTCCCCAGGGCTTTATTCATAAAGTGCAGGGGGCATTGTGCCCCTCTCAGCCCTGGGACAGCCACCTCCCCGGGGCTTTAATCATAAAGTGCAGGGGGCATTGTGCCCCTCTCAGCCCTTGGGACTGCCACCTCCCCAGGGCTTTATTCATAAAGTGCAGGGGGCATTGTGCCCCTTTCAGCCCTGGGACAGCCACCTCCCCGGGGCTTTAATCATAAAGTGCAGGGGGCATTGTGCCCCTCTCAGCCCCTGGGACCGGCACCTCCCCAGGGCTTTAATCATAAAGTGCAGGGGGCATTGTGCCCCTCTCAGCCCTGGGGACTGCCACCTCCCCAGGGCTTCAATCATAAAGTGCAGGGGGCATTGTGCCCCTCTCAGCCCTGGGACAGCCACCTCCCCTGGGCTTTAATCATAAAGTGCAGGGGGCATTGTGCCCCTCTCAGCCCTGGGGACTGCCACCTCCCCAGAGCTTTAATC
The DNA here is from genome assembly GCF_964263255.1 of Lissotriton vulgaris. Classification (NCBI taxonomy): domain Eukaryota; kingdom Metazoa; phylum Chordata; class Amphibia; order Caudata; family Salamandridae; genus Lissotriton; species Lissotriton vulgaris. The sequence goes on along the minus strand of NW_028242569.1, from coordinate 225,848 downwards.
ATAAAGTACAGGGGGCATTGTGCCCCTCTCAGCCCTGGGACTGCCACCTCCCCAGGGCTTTAATCATAAAGTGCAGGGGGCATTGTGCCCCTCTCAGCCCTGGGGACTGCCACCTCCCCAGGGCTTCAATCATAAAGTGCAGGGGGCATTGTGCCCCTCTCAGCCCTGGGACTGCCACCTCCCCAGGGCTTTAATCATAAAGTGCAGGGGGCATTGTGCCCCTCTCAGCCCTGGGACTGCCACCTCCCCAGGGCTTTAATCATAAAGTGCAGGGGGCATTGTGCCCCTCTCAGCCCTGGGACTGCCACCTCCCCAGGGCTTTAATCAAAAAGTGCAGGGGGCATTGTGCCCCTCTCAGCCCTGGGACTGCCACCTCCCCAGGGCTTTAATCAAAAAGTGCAGGGGGCATTGTGCCCCTCTCAGCCCTGGGACTGCCACCTCCCCAGGGCTTTAATCATAAAGTGCAGGGGGCATTGTGCCCCTCTCAGCCCTGGGACTGCCACCTCCCTAGGGCTTTAATCATAAAGTGCAGGGGGCATTGTGCCCCTCTCAGCCCTGGGACTGCCACCTCCCCAGGGCTTTAATCATAAAGTGCAGGGGGGCATAGTGCCCCTCTCAGCCCTGGGACCGCCACCTCCCCAGGGCTTTAATCATAAAGTGCAGGGGGCATTGTGCCCCTCTCAGCCCTGGGACTGCCACCTCCCCAGGGCTTTAATCATAAAGTGCAGGGGGCATTGTGCCCCTCTCAGCCCCTAGGACCTCCCCCTCCCCAGGGCAATAATCATAAAGTGCAGGGGGCATTGTGCCCCTCTCAGCCCTAGGACTGCCACCTCCCAGGGCTTTAATCATAAAGTGCAGGGGGCATTGTGCCCCTCTCAGCCCTGGGGACTGCCACCTCTCCAGGGCTTCAATCATAAAGTGCAGGGGGCATTGTGCCCCTCTCAGCCCTGGGACCGCCACCTCCCCAGGGATTTAATCATAAAGTGCAGGAAGCATTGTGCCCCTAGCAGCCCTGGGGACTGCCACCTCCCCAGGGCTTCAATCATAAAGTGCAGGGGGCATTGTGCCCCTCTCAGCCACTTGGACCGCCCCCTCCCCAGGGCTTTAATCATAAAGTGCAGGGGGCATTGTGCCCCTCTCAGCCTTTGAGACCGCCCCCTCCCCAGGGCTTTAATCATAAATTGCAGGGGGCATTGTGCCCCTCTCAGCCTTTGGGACCGCCACCTCCCCAGGGCTTTAATCATAAAGTGCAGGGGGCATTGTGCCCCTCTCAGCCCTGGGACTGCCACCTCCCCAGGGCTTTAATCATAAAGTACAGGGGGCATTGTGCCCCTCTCAGCCCTGGGACTGCCACCTCCCCAGGGCTTTAATCATAAAGAGCAGGGGGCATTGTGCCCCTCTCAGCCCTGGGGACTGCCACCTCCCCAGGGCTTCAATCATAAAGTGCAGGGGGCATTGTGCCCCTCTCAGCCCTGGGACTGCCACCTCCCCAGGGCTTTAATCATAAAGTGCAGGGGGCATTGTGCCCCTCTCAGCCCTGGGACCGCCACCTCCCCAGGGCTTTAATCATAAGTGCAGGGGGCATTGTGCCCCTCTCAGCCCTGGGACAGCCACCTCCCCGGGTCTTTAATCATAAAGTGCAGGGGGCATTGAGCCCCTCTCAGCCCTGGGGACTGCCACCTCCCCAGGGCTTTAAACATAAAGTGCAGGGGGCATTGTGCCACTCTCAGCCCTGGGACTGCCACCTCCCCAGGGCTTCAATCATAAAGTACAGGGGGCATTGTGCCCCTCTCAGCCCTGGGACGGCCACCTCCCCAGGGCTTTAATCATAAAGTGCAGGGGGCATTGTGCCCCTCTCAGCCCTGGGACCGCCACCTCCCCAGGGCTTTAATCATAAAGTGCAGGGGGCATTGTGCCCCTCTCAGCCCTGGGACCGCCACCTCCCCAGGGCTTTAATCATAAAGTGCAGGGGGCATTGTGCCCCTCTCAGCCCTGGGACCGCCACCTCCCCAGGGCTTTAATCATAAAGTGCAGGGGGCATTGTGCCCCTCTCAGCCCTGGGACCGCAACCTCCCCAGGGCTTTAATCATAAGGTGCAGGGGGCATTGTGCTCCTCTCAGCCCTGGGACTGCCACCTCCCCAGGGCTTTAATCATAAAGTGCAGGGGGCATTGTTCCCCTCTCAGCCCTGGGACCGCCACCTCCCCAGGGCTTTAATCATAAAGTGCAGGGGGCATTGTGCCCCTCTCAGCCCTGGGGACTGCCACCTCCCCAGGGCTTTAATCATAAAGTTCCGGGGGCGTTGTGCCCCTCTCAGCCCTGGGGACTGCCACCTCCCCAGGGCTTTAATCATAAAGTTCCGGGGGCGTTGTGCCCCTCTCACCCCTGGGACCGCCACCTCCCCAGGGCTTTAATCATAAAGTGCAGGGGGCGTTGTGCCCCTCTCAGCCCTGGGACCACCACCTCCCCAGGGCTTTAATCATAAAGTGCAGGGGGCATTGTGCCCCTCTCAGCCCTGGGACCGCCACCTCCCCAGGGCTTTAATCATAAAGTGCAGGGGGCATTGTGCCCCTCTCAGCCCTGGGGACTGCCACCTCCCCAGGGCTTTAATCATAAAGTGCAGGGGGCATTGTGCCCCTCTCAGCCCTTGGGACTGCCACCTCCCCAGGGCTTTAATCATAAAGTGCATGGGGCATTGTGCCCCTCTCAGCCCCTGGGACCGCCCCCTCCCCAGGGCTTTACTCATAAAGTGCAGGGGGCATTGTGCCCCTCTCAGCCCTTGGGACTGCCACCTCCCCAGGGCTTTAATCATAAAGTGCAGGGGGCATTGTGCCCCTCTCAGCCCTGGGACAGCCACCTCCCCAGGGCTTTAATCATAAAGTGCAGGGGGCATTGTGCCCCTTTCAGCCCCAGGACAGACACCTCCCCGGGGCTTTAATCATAAAGTGCAGGGGGCATTGTGCCCCTCTCAGCCCCTGGGACCGGCACCTCCCCAGGGCTTTAATCATAAAGTGCAGGGGGCATTGTGCCCCTCTCAGCCCTGGGGACTGCCACCTTCCCCAGGGCTTTAATCATAAAGTGCAGGGGGCATTGTGCCCCTCTCAGCCCTGGGACTGCCACCTCCCCAGGGCTTTAATCATAAAGTGCAGGGGGCATTGTGCCCCTTTCAGCCCTGGGGACTGCCACCTCCCCAGGGCTTCAATCATAAAGTGCAGGGGGCATTGTGCCCCTCTCAGCCCTGGGACAGCCACCTCCCCGGGCCTTTAATCATAAAGTGCAGGGGGCATTGTGCCCCTCTTAGCCCTGGGGACTGCCACCTCCCCAAGGCTTTAATCATAAAGTGCAGGGGGCATTGTGCCCCTCTCAGCCCTAGGACTGCCACCTCCCCAGGGCTTTAATCAAAAAGTGCAGGGGACATTGTGCCCCTCTCAGCCCTGGGACTGCCACCTCCCCAGGGCTTTAATCATAAAGTGCAGAGGGCATTGTGCCCCTCTCAGCCCTGGGACCGCCACCTCCCCAGGGCTTTAATCATAAAGTGCAGGGGGCGTTGTGCCCCTCTCAGCCCTGGGGACTGCCACCTCCCCAGGGCTTCAATCATAAAGTGCAGGGGGCATTGTGCCCCTCTCAGCCCTGGGACTGCCACCTCCCCAGGGCTTTAATCATAAAGTGCAGGGGGCGTTGTGCCCCTCTCAGCCCTGGGGACTGCCACCTCCCCAGGGCTTCAATCATAAAGTGCAGGGGGCATTGTGCACCTCTCAGCCCTGGGACTGCCACCTCCCCAGGGCTTTAATCAAAAAGTGCAGGGGACATTGTGCCCCTCTCAGCCCTGGGACTGCCACCTCCTCAGGGCTTTAATCATAAAGTGCAGAGGGCATTGTGCCCCTCTCAGCCCTGGGACCGCCACCTCCCCAGGGCTTTAATCATAAAGTGCAGGGGGCGTTGAGCCCCTCTCAGCCCTGGGACTGCCACCTCCCCAGGGCTTTAATCATAAAGTGCAGGGGGCATTGTGCCCCTCTCAGCCCTGGGACCGCCACCTCCCCAGGGCTTTAATCATAAAGTGCAGGGGGCATTGTGCCCCTCTCAGCCCTGGGACCGCCACCTCCCCAGGGCTTTAATCATAAAGTGCAGGGGGCATTGTGCCCCTCTCAGCCCTGGGACCGCCACCTCCCCAGGGCTTTAATCATAAAGTGCAGGGGGCATTGTGCCCCTCTCAGCCCTGGGACTGCCACCTCCCCAGGGCTTTAATCATAAAGTGCAGGGGGCATTGTGCCCCTCTCAGCCCCTAGGACCTCCCCCTCCCCAGGGCTTTAATCATAAAGTGCAGGGGGCATTGTGCCCCTCTCAGCCCTGGGACTGCCACCTCCCAGGGCTTTAATCATAAAGTGCAGGGGGCATTGTGCCCCTCTCAGCCCTAGGGACTGCCACCTCCCCAGGGCTTCAATCATAAAGTGCAGGGGGCATTGTGCCCCTCTCAGCCCTGGGACCACCACCTCCCCAGGGATTTAATCATAAAGTGCAGGGGGCATTGTGCCCCTCTCAGCCCTGGGGACTGCCACCTCCCCAGGGCTTCAATCATAAAGTGCAGGGGGCATTGTGCCCCTCTCAGCCCCTGGGACCGCCCCCTCCCAAGGGCTTTAATCATAAAGTGCAGGGGGCATTGTGCCCCTCTCAGCCCCTGGGACCGCCCCCTCCCCGGGGCTTTAATCATAAAGTGCAGGGGGCATTGTGCCCCTTTCAGCCCCGGGACAGCCACCTCCCCGGGGCTTTAATCATAAAGTGCAGGGGGCATTGTGCCCCTCTCAGCCCTGGGACTGCCACATCCCCAGGGCTTTAATCATAAAGTGCAGTGGGCATTGTGCCCCTCTCAGCCCTGGGGACCACCACCTCCCCAGGGCTTCAATCATAAAGTGCAGGGGGCATTGTGCCCCTCTCAGCCCCGGGACAGCCACCTCCCCGGGGCTTTAATCATAAAGTGCAGGGGGCATTGTGCCCCTCTTAGCCCTGGGGACTGCCACCTCCCCAGGGCTTTAATCATAAAGTGCAGGGGGCATTGTGCCCCTCTCAGCCCTGGGACTGCCACCTCCCCAGGGCTTTAATCATAAAGTACAGGGGGCATTGTGCCCCTCTCAGCCCTGGGACTGCCACCTCCCCAGGGCTTTAATCATAAAGTGCGGGGGGCATTGTGCCCCTCTCAGCCCTGGGGACTGCCACCTCCCCAAGGCTTCAATCATAAAGTGCAGGGGGCATTGTGCCCCTCTCAGCCCTGGGACTGCCACCTCCCCAGGGCTTTAATCATAAAGTACAGGGGGCATTGTGCCCCTCTCAGCCCTGGGACTGCCACCTCCCCAGGGCTTTAATCATAAAGTGCAGGGGGCATTGTGCCCCTCTCAGCCCCTAGGACCTCCCCCTCCCCAGGGCTTTAATCATAAAGTGCAGGGGGCATTGTGCCCCTCTCAGCCCTGGGACTGCCACCTCCCAGGGCTTTAATCATAAAGTGCAGGGGGCATTGTGCCCCTCTCAGCCCTAGGGACTGCCACCTCCCCAGGGCTTCAATCATAAAGTGCAGGGGGCATTGTGCCCCTCTCAGCCCTGGGACCACCACCTCCCCAGGGATTTAATCATAAAGTGCAGGGGGCATTGTGCCCCTCTCAGCCCTGGGGACTGCCACCTCCCCAGGGCTTCAATCATAAAGTGCAGGGGGCATTGTGCCCCTCTCAGCCCCTGGGACCGCCCCCTCCCAAGGGCTTTAATCATAAAGTGCAGGGGGCATTGTGCCCCTCTCAGCCCCTGGGACCGCCCCCTCCCCGGGGCTTTAATCATAAAGTGCAGGGGGCATTGTGCCCCTTTCAGCCCCGGGACAGCCACCTCCCCGGGGCTTTAATCATAAAGTGCAGGGGGCATTGTGCCCCTCTCAGCCCTGGGACTGCCACCTCCCCAGGGCTTTAATCATAAAGTGCAGTGGGCATTGTGCCCCTCTCAGCCCTGGGGACTACCACCTCCCCAGGGCTTCAATCATAAAGTGCAGGGGGCATTGTGCCCCTCTCAGCCCCGGGACAGCCACCTCCCCGGGGCTTTAATCATAAAGTGCAGGGGGCATTGTGCCCCTCTTAGCCCTGGGGACTGCCACCTCCCCAGGGCTTTAATCATAAAGTGCAGGGGGCATTGTGCCCCTCTCAGCCCTGGGACTGCCACCTCCCCAGGGCTTTAATCATAAAGTACAGGGGGCATTGTGCCCCTCTCAGCCCTGGGACTGCCACCTCCCCAGGGCTTTAATCATAAAGTGCGGGGGGCATTGTGCCCCTCTCAGCCCTGGGGACTGCCACCTCCCCAAGGCTTCAATCATAAAGTGCAGGGGGCATTGTGCCCCTCTCAGCCCTGGGACTGCCACCTCCCCAGGGCTTTAATCATAAAGTGCAGGGGGCATTGTGCCCCTCTCAGCCCTGGGACTGCCACCTCCCCAGGGCTTTAATCATAAAGTGCAGGGGGCATTGTGTCCCTCTCAGCCCTGGGACCGCCACCTCCCCAGGGCTTTAATCATAAAGTGCAGGGGGCATTGTGCCCCTCTCAGCCCTGGGACCGCCACCTCCCCATGGCTTTAATCATAAAGTACAGGGGGCATTGTGCCCCTCTCAGCCCTGGGACCGCCACCTCCCCAGGGCTTTAATCATAAAGTGCAGGGGGCATTGTGCCCCTCTCAGCCCTGGGACCGCCACCTCCACAGGGCTTTAATCATAAAGTGCAGGGGGCATTGTGCCCCTCTCAGCCCTGGGACCGCCACCTCCCCAGGGCTTTAATCATAAAGTGCAGGGGGCATTGTGCCCCTCTCAGCCCTGGGACCGCCACCTCCCCAGGGCTTTAATCATAAAGTGCAGGGGGCATTGTGCCCCTCTCAGCCCTGGGACTGCCACCTCCCCAGGGCTTTAATCATAAAGTGCAGGGGGCATTGTGCCCCTCTCAGCCCCTGGGACCGGCACCTCCCCAGGGCTTTAATCATAAAGTGCAGGGGGCATTGTGCCCCTCTCAGCCCTGGGACCGCCACCTCCCCAGGGCTTTAATCATAAAGTGCAGGGGGCATTGTGCCCCTCTCAGCCCTGGGACCGCTACCTCCCCAGGGCTTTAATCATAAAGTGCAGGGGGCATTGTGCCCCTCTCAGCCCTGGGACCGCCACCTCCCCAGGGCTTTAATCATAAAGTGCAGGGGGCATTGTGCCCCTCTCAGCCCTGGGACCACCACCTCCCCAGGGCTTTAATCATAAAGTTCAGGGGGCATTGTGCCCCTCTCAGCCCTGGGACTGCCACCTCCTGAGGTTCCGTGACGATTTGAACCCGTGTTTTCAATGTTGTCGGAAATACATAATATTGGTATCAGCGAACCGCAAATGATCCATTTAGCATATCCTGGTGTTTTCGCTATGCTACGAGCAAGAGCACTCCTGTTATGAACACATTTCTGATCTACCCACGGCATCCATCTTAGATCATGGCAGCCATTTTGTGTTTCTTGCCCTCACATACGCAATAACCTCTGATCACTTCATTTCGATTAAGGACACGTAGCCTTAGCCGGAGATTCACCTCTTTCTTGACACGTGCACCTTAAACCAGATCACGCTGTAGCTGCATGACTCGACAAAGGCTGCCTCCTCTGCCCGAGGCCAGCCCAACTGAACTGGTTTTCGCATCCATTGTCCCGATCATGATTAGGCGGCCGAAGCCGGTAGCCTTGCCCATTTACAACCCACAAACATCCCTTATCCCACTTTTCTATCTTCCACACCTGGCTCCGTTCCTTTCTTTCTGAATCTTTATTAGGGGGAGGCAACGAAATTTACGATGAGGCGGTCCGGCTCTTGAATGCAATATTGACAAGGGATTGTGATGAACTAGTGGGAACCCCTCTTCGTAATGTTTGGCATCAGATATTATCGATGGTTCCTGTGTAACGCCTAATATTTATTGTTTTAGACACAAAGGTTTAGAGAATGTATTACATGTAAAGAATTCGCCCCCAGCTAAAAATTTAGTATATAAGGAGCAACCCTCTTTGTACAAATTGAACAGGCTCCTAGAATCTGCCCATGTGTGGTTTCTGTGACTTCTGTGTCCCTGCAGTAATAAACCTTTGGTCTTTGACGCCACCACCGAGAAGCCCATGTTTCTGTTCATTTGCGCACCAAGACAGGTGGAACTCAGGGGTCTTTGGGTGTTGTTCCCTGACACCTCTGGACGGAACCAAAAAGTCCAGAACTCCAATTGGCGCCCACGTGGGGCGACGTCATTCGGTACCGGTCCAAAAGCCTGAAGAGTTCGAGAAGCTTCGTGTGAAGATTCCTGAGGGAGGCGCCCCACTTCATCAATCCCGGCATATCGCAAAAGTGGCCCGAAATTCTCTTCCACGAGGGTTCCCGTTCAGGACGGCTGCAGTGGGCCGTTGCCTTGACCGTCGCCCTGTCTTGGACCCGAGGTGCAGCCTTAGTACAGCGAAACGTGACGGGTTTCTCCTTGGTGACGTCTTCAGTGCCTCAGTTAAGTATTTAGTGGTTGCTAGTTGGTTACTTCGTGAGGGTTGTTAAAATCCTTTTTGGTTCTTGGTTTGGTTTGGTTTCGTAAGATTATCACTGGTTGTTCTGGTTACGATAATCTATTTGGTTTAGTTTGGGTATCGATACATCAGTTCGTTTTGGTAGGCCTAAGTTCTTGGTTCAGGTGCACATATCTGTTTCTTGTTTTGTTTGTTTTTGTGTTCCGGACTGAAAATGGTAAGTCGGAGAAACTGTATGTTGTCTTGTTTTGGTTGCAACAGTGACTCACGATTGGAGGACTCATGTCGGGTCCCTCCGATTGGGACTCCCTTATATGACTTGTACTGTAAACATGGTGTGGGTCCTATATCTTATAATGAGGTGTGGGTCCGCTACACTGAGAAAGATGGTGTCCTTAGTTGGCCACTGCATGGTAGTTTTGAACCCGAAATTCTTGATAATTTAGAAGCGAAATTGTTTAGGAAGAAAGCCCGGCCGGCAATGTTTGATTCTTTCCGTTACTGGCGAAAAGAATCCAAACAGAGAGAAATTAAGAGGTTAAAGAAAGAACAGAAAGAGCAAGAAGAGTTGACTCTGGAGCAAGCGGCTAAGCAGCTGCAAGATAATGAGTGTGAGAAGGCCATAGAGATGGCCATTAGAGAGCATAATTTGGCGATTGACAAGTGCTATCCTGCCTTGCCATCGAAAACAGCTAAGATACTAGAGGACCCCGAAAATGATCCTCTGTTGTCTTATCTGTTACGGTCACCTCCACCGTATGCACAAGGTGCTACGGCTCCACCTTTACCGAATGTTCAATTGCCGGTTGCTGGACAACCTGGTATTCCTGCTCCTGCCCCTCAGAATCAAGCTCCTGTACCTCCTGTGGTTAATGTGAATATTCCTACGGCTCCTCCTCCTGGGTTGCCGACTTCTATACCTGTATCTGTCTCGCTTACACCAACTGTTCCACAAAGTATCTTCCTCGATACTCCTACTGTTCCGCTATCTGTTCCTACCTCTACTGTGTTCTCTGCGTCTGCGAGTGTGTTGACTCCACTTTCTGTTCGTCGAAGAATAACTGATTCTGTTTCTAACATTCTGTCTCCTTTCTATAAAACTTTAATCAAGACTCCTACTTCTGACTCTGTTCAGAGACGCAGTCAGCATCCAAGCACTGAGGAACGGGGAATTTTAGATTCCACGGCTCTCAGATGGATTTCGAAGAGTAGGAGATATAGTACGAGAGACGTGCTAGATACATTTATGCAGTGGAAGGAACCAACGCAACGGTATGTCTTTGATGAGATGTGCTCGCTGTTACGTGAGGAGATAGAAGAAGATGATGTTGAATCGAATTTAGAAGACTTAATTAAGGTTCAGAAAGAGTTTGCTGCAGGTAAGATAGTAGGTGAAAATATAGAAGAAGCGATGGAACTGATCTTAAGTTTTAGAAATGATCCATCTCTTCGTTCACCAAGAGATTTAGAGAAAGGTAAGACGAAGCTAAGTCGCCAATATCCAATGAGGGAGGTTCCTCCAATTTGGCGCGAAGCTGTGCAAGCTGACAATGTTAATGGTATTGTAGCTGCTCCGGCGCAATTCCAAAGGGTGTGGATACACATTCCGTGGAAGAGAGCCGAAGTGCTAGCAGTGAAGCAGGCCTTGCCAGACCCGCGTAAGAACCCTGCTGGATACTATAAAGAACTGACGCAAACAGTTGAGGCTTGTATAATGCACTTAGCAGACATCGATATGTTATTTGGAAATGTAGTTCCGCAACCAATTTGGGCTAAAATTCGTAGAGAGAATCATCCAGTTGCCCTAGGTGGTGATTGGGCAGCTATCATTGCAACGGATGGTCAGCAAACAGGTGGTGCAAAACCCGAACCCCTAATTGCTAATCTTCCAGGTAGGATAATAGACTTAATGAAGACTCTGATGCCCACATTGCGTGTTAATTGGGACAAGTTATCCGCATGCAGGCAGAAGAAAGACGAAAGTGTCTCCGACTTCTTCACAAGGTTCGAAGAGACTTTCGTAGATCATAGTGGTCAAGATATGAGCACAGAAGGAGGACAAAGACTGTTTGTCGATAAATTCGTGCATAATTTGTTACCTGAGTTATGCAATAAATTAAAGGATTCAGAGAGTGCGTGGGCTGTTTCTACAACTGCGCAAATACTTGCAACTGCACAGTATTATGAAAATAGGGATAAAGAGAAAAAAGAGAAATCAGACAAGAAAACGAAAGATTTAAAGACTAAAGTTCTTTTGCAACAGGCGTATCCGCCTCGCATGAATCAGACTAACACGCAGCAAGGTTCGTATCAAAGGACAGATTATAGTTCACCTAGACCTCAATATCAGTGGAACCAGTGTGCGTACTGTAAGAAAGAGGGTCACTACAAGAATGAGTGTCCAGTCTTAGCGCAAAATAATGCAGCAGCAGCTCAAAGAGGTCGTGGTAGTTTTGTGCAGAATTCTAGAGGTCGAGGGCGAGGTGCTATGCCTCCATAGACGAATGATCGTCCTTCCAATCACTTTGATCAACGAAATGGACAGTCTGCCCAGCAAAATAGATCTCAACAATATCTTGTTGAAGACTATTGTGAAGCGGATGAGGGATTTCAGCAAAATGGGTACTAGGACAGCCATGGACAGAGAGAGGGAGTAGTATCAGTTCCAGTGGATCAGAGTGGGCCTTATGTCGCAGTAGCAACATCAGGTGTAGTCGAACCGTTTCTGTTGGATACTGGTGCAGCAAAAAGTTCTATCATTCATGCGAAACTCCCTGGCGCACCTTTGTCCGGCTCAACAAATGTTTCTGTAGGTTTTTCAGGCGCCCCTGTTTACAACCCCATATCTGGTCCTTTGTCTATCTCTGTTGGACCATGCCAATTAAAAGCACCACTGATTTTGACGACAGGTTGTAATGAAAATCTGCTTGGTTTAGACTTGTTAAAACGCCTATATGCGACATTGTACTGTTCTCCGGAAGGGGTACAGCTTACATTGGGTAAAAGAATCACCTCTCCGATGTACTTGTCAATGGATGCACTCCCGCCAGAGCTGCGTTCACTCCCTGATTCTCTTTGGGCGACTGGTCCTAATGATGTAGGCCTTTTAGAAATACCACCATATGTAGTAACTTTGAAAGCAAATGTGAAATTTCCAAGAATTCCTCAATACAAAATATCTAGTGAAGGTGAGCGTGCACTTTTATTGATTGTGCAAGATTTAATTAAGAAAGGTGTGGTTGAAGAAACTAGAGGAAATGTTTGTAACAGTCCTGTGTTACCGATTTTGAAACAAACTGATCCTACAAAGCCTCCAGTGTATAGGTTTGTCATCGACCTCAGAGAAGTCAATAAGATTGTGGTCCCGCAGTTTCCTGTGGTTCCAGACATTACTGCCTTGTTAACATTGATCCCTGCTACAGCTACTTGGTTTTCAGTCATCGACTTGAAGAATGCCTTTTTCAGCATTCCGATAGCCGAAGAAAGCAGAGATATTTTTGGCTTCTGTCTAGGAGGTCGAAGTTTTAGATTTAAACGCGCTCCACAAGGCTATTGTGAGAGCCCATCTATTTACAGTCAAGCACTAAAAAGTCAGTTAGATTCCTTTGTCCTTCCTCCAGGTTCTGCTCTAGTGCAGTATGTAGATGATCTTCTAGTGGCTGCCGATGACAAGGAAACTTGCAAAGCAGCTACGGTTTCGTTATTGCATCATTTATCCAATTTGAATCACAAGGTATCACCTTCAAAAATGCAATACTGCTGCCAAGAAGTGACCTACCTAGGTCATCTCTTGTCAAAGGAGGGAAGGAAGTTGACCCCAGAGAGAATAAAAGCAATTACGCAGATGAGTGTTCCCCGCCAACGGATGGGTCATGTTTTAAATTGGAGAATGGTGATGTGACTGCTGCTTACGCAGTAACGACTTTGAAGACGATTGTGGAGACTGCAAGAGTGAGTCAGAATTCTGCCCAAGCTGCAAAATTAATAGCTTTAACAAGAGCGTGTGTTTTAGCTAAGGGAAAGAGAGTGAATGTTTTTACAGATAGTCAGTACGCATTTGGCGTGGCCCATAGTTTTGGCCGTTTGTGGAAAGAAAGAGGTTTCATTACGTCCCATGGGACTAAGATTCAACATGGTCAGCTAGTTAACGATCTGTTGGAATCTCTAACCTTGCCGACTGAAGTTGCGATTGTAAAGTGCAGTGCTCATAAAGCAATCACGGATGATGTTGGTCGTGGGAATGCTTTTGCTGATGAAACCGCTAAACAGACAGCTAGAGACATGATGAGTAGAATGTATGTTGCTACGTCTGCAAGGTGGATTGCTGAATCTGGAATGTGTGAGGATACAATGGAAAGCGTGAAAGAGATTCAGAAAGAGGCAACTGAGGAGGAAAAACGTGTATGGAGAGAGAGTACGGGCAAGTTGGATTCGAATGGGTGTTGGATTGATTTGACAGAACAGCAGCGTTGGATGTTGCCTGAGGCGTATGTGCTTGCAGTGGTGACGATGGCGCATGGAGTAGCGCATATAAGTTCTAAAGGAATCTGTAAGATGTTGGCTCCAGTATGGAAGAATGATGGGATTAGTAAGTGTGCAGAGAGAGTGGTGAAAAATTGTATGGTATGCCTGATGCATAATCCTGGCAAGGGAACTCCAACTCCTGCTGGTCACTTCGCTCCTCCTTCCTGTCCTTTTGAAGTGATTCAGTTAGACTTCATTCACATGGATCGCTGTAATAATCTGAAATACGTCCTGGTGGTAGTTTGTGCTTTTTCCAGATGGATTGAAGCATACCCACTAAAGGACAATACTGCCCTATCAACTGCCAAAATTCTTCTCAAAGAATATTTCCCTAGATTTGGAATGCCACGGATTGTATGGTCAGATAACGGAAGTGAGTTCATAGGGAAAGTTATGCAGAGTGTGTGTGCTGGTCTGAACATAAAACAGAAGTTTCATAGTGCGAACCATCCCCAGTCTGCTGGTTTAGTTGAGGGTTACAATGGCACCCTCAAACTAAAACTAGCTAAAATTCAAGCTTCCACAGGTTTGTCCTGGCCAGACGCACTTCCTTTGGCTTTATTATCAACGAGAGCAACTGTACATTCTAGAGTGGGGCTTAGCCCCTATGAGATCGTTTTTGGCCGCCCGGCAAATATTTGGGGTGTGCCGAGGCCAAAAGAGTTTTGTTCTCTAGAATATCCTATGTTGATAGACTACCTTTACGACTTGACTGCTAAATTGAGTCTTATTCACCAACAGGTTTTCGATGCATTACCAAAGCCTCCGGAGAGTCCAGGGCATCAGCTGAAACCCGGCGACCAAGTTGTAATCCGGAACTTCGCGAGGACGAAGAATCTTCAGCCCAGATACGTCGGCCCCTTCCAGGTCCTGCTTGCAACGAGAACAGCAGTTTGTGTAGCTGGTCGCAAGCATTGGGTGCACGCATCTCATGTTAAGCGTGTACCTTTGCCACTTCCTTACGACGACTGGGTGAAGAAGGGAATTGGTGCCTCCGAATTTGAAAACACGCCAAAGTTCATCCCTTTCAGCGATGCCGAATTGATTACTGACACTCCGAAATCTGACTCTCCTCCTGAAAAGACTCCTTTGAACTCTGAACATTTGTCCCCTGCATCAGAAAAACCTCTATCACCTGCGAACCTGAACACTGCAACAGCTACCAGTGATACGCTATTTGCCGATCAAACAGTACCTGCAAAGCAAAGATACAATTTACGACCTCGTAAAATGGACAAATAAAGCAGGCAACTGCCCATTGTGATATTTTGAAACTTTAAACTTTTGCCTTCAGCCAGGAAGTTTGCTATTGTTTTATTGTTTTTAAAATTGCCTTGCCGTCTGGGTAGCCGTAGGGTCGTGGCTGTTTGCCTAGTTGAATCTGCGGGGGTCTGACACAAGGTTGATCTTTCTGTTAGTTCTGGGAACTCCCAGGGCTGATAGAGGCATTTTTATCTACGTACACATCATCAGTGGTCGCGAGCGGATTGTAGAAGATGGAGCTTCCTGCGCTGCAACGAGAAAATGTGATTTATGTTCGCAGAAACAGACTTTACAGAATTCTTCACAGCAAATGCTTTTTAATACAATGTGCCATTACATTTTTAATTGTTTTGATAACGTTGGTGGGTGGAATCGTTTTCGGTATAAGTTTGATTTTTGTGCCAGTAACTACAGTACCTCCCCTTAATCCTGCTACTTCTACTATTTCCTCTATACACTCTTTTCACTCGTTTCCTGAACATGAGCAAGCTCGACGCTCAGAATTTATTAACAACACTTTTATACAGCTCTTGCACCAACACCAACTGGTAGTTAACACTACAGACTGCTGGGTGTGTGGCTTGATACCCCACACTATGGATAAAGGCATTCCCTATCTGGTTTTGCCTTTCAGCTACAATGGATCATTTCAGGCCCTTCAAACCATCTTTGCTTATGCCCTTGAAACCTATCCTCCGCGTCCACCACGTTCCACTAAATATAACTCTGCCAACAAAGCCTTAGTCCAGGGAATTATTGACATGATCAAGGACGTCAATAATACCCCATCTTACCCTAGAGACGAATTGCGAGTATATTTAAGTTGGAATTCTTCAGAGTATCGCCTTAGTTTGGGAGAAAACAAGCGTAAAAGCTCAACTCCAATCTGGGTCGTACCTCACCGAGGTCAGGTCTGTTTGCAAGGTAATGGGAGAAATCCGAGAACTCAGCTAGGGAGGAGTGAGTGCGTAGAGACTTATGTGTTTCCGGCTAACTCTTCCCCTGCCTTCCTTACTGCTAGGGGTACCTACTTCATCTGTCAAGACCGAGCATATACATGGTTGCCTGCCGACTTTTCAGGGTCATGTTATATTGCTCGATTGTTGCCTCCAACATACACTGCTTCATCTGACTACCACAGGACCAGAGTAGCGAGAGGTGTCTTCAGCAAGGAAGATACCGTTGGTCAGGAAGCTGGAGACTTCTTCAAAGGCTTCCTTCCGTTCTGGGGGCCTATGGCCAATAGTAGAAACATACGTCAGCTAACACGGGTAGTTGAATCTACTATTACCGAAACTGCTGGTGCCCTTAGCAATTTGACAGCTGAGCTTCAGGCGGATAGACTCATGACGTTGCAGAACCGTATGGTTCTAGACGTTATACTTGCAGATCGAGGTGGGGTATGCAGAATGATCCAATCGAGCTGCTGTGTCTTTATTCCCAATAATGCTCCAACAGTCTACGAGGCGATCTCTAAGCTACACAAGATTTCCGACTCTATTCATGTAGACAAGGGAAACTGGTCCTTCATGGAGTGGTTTTGGACTCTGATATCAGCGTGGGGATGGAAGGTTCTAATGGTCATTGGTGTCATCTTAGTATTCCTCTTCTCATGCTGCTTGATTATCCAGTGTGGTCCAGCTCTGTGTAGCCTTTGTACTGCAACCTGTTTTAGGAAACCACCTGCGTTTGGAGAAAAGGCACGAGAAAGGATGATGATACAACAGCATGACACTGACCTGATGAGCATAGAACTAGATTCTGACATAGACTGAGTAATTGCCTATGTAAGGGCAAAAGGAGGGTCTGAGGTTCCGTGACGATTTGAACCCGTGTTTTCAATGTTGTCGGAAATACATAATATTGGTATCAGCGAACCGCAAATGATCCATTTAGCATATCCTGGTGTTTTCGCTATGCTACGAGCAAGAGCACTCCTGTTATGAACACATTTCTGATCTACCCACGGCATCCATCTTAGATCATGGCAGCCATTTTGTGTTTCTTGCCCTCACATACGCAATAACCTCTGATCACTTCATTTCGATTAAGGACACGTAGCCTTAGCCGGAGATTCACCTCTTTCTTGACACGTGCACCTTAAACCAGATCACGCTGTAGCTGCATGACTCGACAAAGGTTGCCTCCTCTGCCCGAGGCCAGCCCAACTGAACTGGCTTTCGCATCCATTGTCCCGATCATGATTAGGCGGCCGAAGCCGGTAGCCTTGCCCATTTACAACCCACAAACATCCCTTATCCCACTTTTCTATCTTCCACACCTGGCTCCGTTCCTTTCTTTCTGAATCTTTATTAGGGGGAGGCAACGAAATTTACGATGAGGCGGTCCGGCTCTTGAATGCAATATTGACAAGGGATTGTGATGAACTAGTGGGAACCCCTCTTCGTAATGTTTGGCATCAGATATTATCGATGGTTCCTGTGTAACGCCAAATATTTATTGTTTTAGACCCAAAGGTTTAGAGAATGTATTACATGTAAAGAATTTGCCCCCAGCTAAAAATTTAGTATATAAGGAGCAACCCTTTTTGTACAAATTGAACAGGCTCCTAGAATCTGCCCATGTGTGGTTTCTGTGACTTCTGTGTCCCTGCAGTAATAAACCTTTGGTCTTTGACGCCACCACCGAGAAGCCCGTGTTTCTGTTCATTTGCGCACCAAGACAGGTGGAACTCAGGGGTCTTTGGGTGTTGTTCCCTGACACCTCTGGACGGAACCAAAAAGTCCAGAACTCCACTCCCCAGGGCTTTAATCATAAAGTGCAGGGGGCATTGTGCCCCTCTCAGCCCCTAGGACCTCCCCCTCCCCAGGGCTTTAATCATAAAGTGCAGGGGGCATTGTGCCCCTCTCAGCCCTGGGACTGCCACCTCCCAGGGCTTTAATCATAAAGTGCAGGGGGCATTGTGCCCCTCTCAGCCCTGGGGACTGCCACCTCCCCAGGGCTTCAATCATAAAGTGCAGGGGGCATTGTGCCCCTCTCAGCCCTGGGACCGCCACCTCCCCAGGGATTTAATCATAAAGTGAAGGGGGCATTGTGCCCCTCTCAGCCCTGGGGACTGCCACCTCCCCAGGGCTTCAATCATAAAGTGCAGGGGGCATTGTGCCCCTCTCAGCCCCTGGGACCGCCCCCTCCCCAGGGCTTTAATCATAAAGTGCAGGGGGCATTGTGCCCCTCTCAGCCTTTGGGACCGCCCCCTCCCCAGGGCTTTAATCATAAATTGCAGGGGGCATTGTGCCCCTCTCAGCCTTTGGGACCGCCACCTCCCCAGGGCTTTAATCATAAAGTGCAGGGGGCATTGTGCCCCTCTCAGCCCTGGGACCGGCACCTCCCCAGGGCTTTAATCATAAAGTGCAGGGGGCATTGTGCCCCTCTCAGCCCTGGGGACTGCCACCTCCCCAGGGCTTCAATCATAAAGTGCAGGGGGAATTGTGCCCCTCTCAGCCCTGGGACAGCCACCTCCCCGGGGCTTTAATCATAAAGTGCAGGGGGCATTGTGCCCCTCTCAGCCCTGGGACCGCCACCTCCCCAGGGCTTTAATCCTAAAGTGCAGGGGGCATTGTGCCCCTCTCAGCCCTGGGGATTGCCACCTCCCCAGGGCTTTAATCATAAAGTGCAGGGGGCATTGTGCCCCTCTCAGCCCTTGGGACTGCCACCTCCCCAGGGCTTTAATCATAAAGTGCAGGGGGCATTGTGCCCCTCTCAGCCCCTGGGACCACCCCCTCCCCAGGGCTTTAATCATAAAGTGCAGGGGGCATTGTGCCCCTCTCATCCCTTGGGACTGCCACCTCCCCAGGGCTTTAACCATAAAGTGCAGGGGGCATTGTGCCCCTCTCAGCCCTGGGACAGCCACCTCCCCGGGGCTTTAATCATAAAGTGCAGGGGGCATTGTGCCCCTTTCAGCCCTGGGACAGCCACCTCCCCGGGCTTTAATCATAAAGTGCAGGGGGCATTGTGCCCCTCTCAGCCCCTGGGACCGGCACCTCCCCAGGGCTTTAATCATAAAGTGCAGGGGGCATTGTGCCCCTCTCAGCCCTGGGGACTGCCACCTCCCGAGGGCTTTAATCATAAAGTGCAGGGGGCATTGTGCCCCTCTCAGCCCTGGGACTGCCACCTCCCCAGGGCTTTAATCATAAAGTGCAGGGGGCATTGTGCCCCTCTCAGCCCTGGGGACTGCCACCTCCCCAGGGCTTCAATCATAAAGTGCAGGGGGCATTGTGCCCCTCTCAGCCCTGGGACAGCCACCTCCCCCGGGCTTTAATCATAAAGTGCAGGGGGCATTGTGCCCCTCTCAGCCCTGGGGACTGCCACCTCCCCAGGGCTTTAATCATAAAGTGCAGGGGGCATTGTGCCCCTCTCAGCCCTGGGACTGCCACCTCCCCAGGGCTTTAATCATAAAGTACAGGGGGCATTGTGCCCCTCTCAGCCCTGGGACTGCCACCTCCCCAGGGCTTTAATCATAAAGTGCAGGGGGCATTGTGCCCCTCTCAGCCCTGGGGACTGCCACCTCCCCAGGGCTTCAATCATAAAGTGCAGGGGGCATTGTGCCCCTCTCAGCCCTGGGACTGCCACCTCCCCAGGGCTTTAATCATAAAGTGCAGGGGGCATTGTGCCCCTCTCAGCCCTGGGACTGCCACCTCCCCAGGGCTTTAATCATAAAGTGCAGGGGGCATTGTGCCCCTCTCAGCCCTGGGACCGCCACCTCCCCAGGGCTTTAATCATAAAGTGCAGGGGGCATTGTGCCCCTCTCAGCCCTGGGACCGCCACCTCCCCAGGGCTTTAATCGTAAAGTGCAGGGGGCATTGTGCCCCTCTCAGCCCCTGGGACCGGCACCTCCCCAGGGCTTTAACCGTAAAGTGCAGGGGGCATTGTGCCCCTCTCAGCCCTGGGGCCGCCACCTCCCCAGGGCTTTAATCGTAAAGTGCAGGGGGCATTGTGCCCCTCTCAGCCCTGGGACCGCCACCTCCCCAGGGCTTTAATCATAAAGTGCAGGGGGCATTGTGCCCCTCTAAGCCCTGGGACCGCCACCTCCCCAGGGCTTTAATCATAAAGTGCAGGGGGCATTGTGCCCCTCTCAGCCCTGGGACTGCCACCTCCCCAGGGCTTTAATCATAAAGTGCAGGGGGCATTGTGCCCCTCTCAGCCCCTAGGACCTCCCCCTCCCCAGGGCTTTAATCATAAAGTGCAGGGGGCATTGTGCCCCTCTCAGCCCTGGGACTGCCACCTCCCAGGGCTTTAATCATAAAGTGCAGGGGGCATTGTACCCCTCTCAGCCCCTGGGACCGCCCCCTCTCCAGGGCTTTAATCATAAAGTGCAGGGGGAATTGTGCCCCTCTCAGCCTTTGGGACCGCCCCCTCCCCAGGGCTTTAATCATAAATTGCAGGGGGCATTGTGCCCCTCTCAGCCTTTGGGACCGCCACCTCCCCAGGGCTTTAATCATAAAGTGCAGGGGGCATTGTGCCCCTCTCAGCCCTGGGACCGCCATCTCCCCAGGGCTTTAATCATAAAGTGCACGGGGCATTGTGCCCCTCTCAGCCCTGGGACCGGCACCTCCCCATGGCTTTAATCATAAAGTGCAGGGGGCATTGTGCCCCTCTCAGCCCTGGGGACTGCCACCTCCCCAGGGCTTCAATCATAAAGTGCAGGGGGCATTGTGCCCCTCTCAGCCCTGGGACAGCCACCTCCCCGGGTCTTTAATCATAAAGTGCAGGGGGCATTGAGCCCCTCTCAGCCCTGGGGACTGCCACCTCCCCAGGGCTTTAAACATAAAGTGCAGGGGGCATTGTGCCCCTCTCAGCCCTGGGACTGCCACCTCCCCAGGGCTTTAATCATAAAGTACAGGGGGCATTGTGCCCCTCTCAGCCCTGGGACTGCCACCTCCCCAGGGCTTTAATCATAAAGTGCAGGGGGCATTGTGCCCCTCTCAGCCCTGGGGACTGCCACCTCCCCAGAGCTTCAATCATAAAGTGCAGGGGGCATTGTGCCCCTCTCAGCCCTGGGACCGCCACCTCCCCAGGGCTTTAATCATAAAGTGCAGGGGGCATTGTGCCCCTCTCAGCCCTGGGACCGCCACCTCCCCAGGGCTTTAATCATAAAGTGCAGGGGGCATTGTGCCCCTCTCAGCCCTGGGACCGCCACCTCCCCAGGGCTTTAATCATAAAGTGCAGGGGGCATTGTGCCCCTCTCAGCCCTGGGACTGCCACCTCCCCAGGGCTTTAATCATAAAGTGCAGGGGGCATTGTGCCCCTCTTAGCCCTGGGACCGCCACCTCCCCAGGGCTTTAATCATAAAGTGCAGGGGGCATTGTGCCCCTCTCAGCCCTGGGACCGCCACCTCCCCAGGGCTTTAATCATAAAGTGCAGGGGGCATTGTGCTCCTCTCAGCCCTGGGACTGCCACCTCCCCAGGGCTTTAATCATAAAGTGCAGGGGGCATTGTGCCCCTCTCAGCCCTGGGACCGCCACCTCCCCAGGGCTTTAATCATAAAGTGCAGGGGGCATTGTGCCCCTCTCAGCCCTGGGGACTGCCACCTCCCCAGGGCTTTAATCATAAAGTGCAAGGGGCGTTGTGCCCCTCTCAGCCCTGGGGACTGCCACCTCCCCAGGGCTTTAATCATAAAGTGCAGGGGGCGTTGTGCCCCTCTCACCCCTGGGACCACCACCTCCCCAGGGCTTTAATCATAAAGTGCAGGGGGCGTTGTGCCCCTCTCAGCCCTGGGACCACCACCTCCCCAGGGCTTTAATCATAAAGTGCAGGGGGCATTGTGCCCCTCTCAGCCCTGGGACCGCCACCTCCCCAGGGCTTTAATCATAAAGTGCAGGGGGCATTGTGCCCCTCTCAGCCCTTGGGACTGCCACCTCCCCAGGGCTTTAATCATAAAGTGCATGGGGCATTGTGCCCCTCTCAGCCCCTGGGACCGCCCCCTCCCCAGGGCTTTAATCATAAAGTGCAGAGGGCATTGTGCCCCTCTCAGCCCTTGGGACTGCCACCTCCCCAGGGCTTTAATCATAAAGTGCAGGGGGCATTGTGCCCCTCTCAGCCCTGGGACAGCCACCTCCCCGGGGCTTTAATCATAAAGTGCAGGGGGCATTGTGCCCCTTTCAGCCCCGGGACAGCCACCTCCCCGGGGCTTTAATCATAAAGTGCAGGGGGCATTGTGCCCCTCTCAGCCCCTGGGACCGGCACCTCCCCAGGGCTTTAATCATAAAGTGCAGGGGGCATTGTGCCCCTCTCAGCCCTGGGACTGCCACCTCCCCAGGGCTTTAATCATAAAGTGCAGGGGGCATTGTGCCCCTCTCAGCCCTGGGGACTGCCACCTCCCCAGGGCTTCAATCATAAAGTGCAGGGGGCATTGTGCCCTTCTCAGCCCTGGGACAGCCACCTCCCCGGGGCTTTAATCATAAAGTGCAGGGGGCATTGTGCCCCTCTTAGCCCTGGGGACTGCCACCTCCCCAGGGCTTTAATCATAAAGTGCAGGGGGCATTGTGCCCCTCTCAGCCCTGGGACTGCCACCTCCCCAGGGCTTTAATCATAAAGTACAGGGGGCATTGTGCCCCTCTCAGCCCTGGGACTGCCACCTCCCCAGGGCTTTAATCATAAAGTGCAGGGGGCGTTGTGCCCCTCTCAGCCCTGGGGACTGCCACCTCCCCAGGGCTTCAATCATAAAGTGCAGGGGGCATTGTGCCCCTCTCAGCCCTGGGACTGCCACCTCCCCAGGGCTTTAATCAAAAAGTGCAGGGGACATTGTGCCCCTCTCAGCCCTGGGACTGCCACCTCCCCAGGGCTTTAATAATAAAGTGCAGAGGGCATTGTGCCCCTCTCAGCCCTGGGACCGCCACCTCCCCAGGGCTTTAATCATAAAGTGCAGGGGGCGTTGAGCCCCTCTCAGCCCTGGGACTGCCACCTCCCCAGGGCTTTAATCATAAAGTGCAGGGGGCATTGTGCCCCTCTCAGCCCTGGGACCGCCACCTCCCCAGGGCTTTAATCATAAAGTGCAGGGGGCATTGTGCCCCTCTGAGGTTCCGTGACGATTTGAACCCGTGTTTTCAATGTTGTCGGAAATGCATAATATTGGTATCAGCGAACCGCAAATGATCCATTTAGCATATCCTGGTGTTTTCGCTACAATACGAGCAAGAGTACTCCTGTTATGAACACATTTCTGATCTACCCACGGCATCCATCTTAGATCATGGCAGCCATTTTGTGTTTCTTGCCCTCACATACGCAATAACCTCTGATCACTTCATTTCGATTAAGGACACGTAGCCTTAGCCGGAGATTCACCTCTTTTCATGACACGTGCACCTTAAACCAGATCACGCTGTAGCTACATGACTCGACAAAGGGCTGCCTCCTCTGCCCGAGGCCAGCCCAACTGAACTGGTTCTCGTGTCCATTGTCCCGATCATGATTAGGCGGCCGAAGCCGGTAGCCTTGCCCATTTACAACCCACAAACATCTCTTATCCCGCTTTTCTATCTTCCACACCTGGCTCCGTTCCTTTCTTTCCAAATCTTTATTAGGGGGAGGTAACGAAATTTACGATGAGGCGGTCCGGCTCTTGAATACAATATTGACAAGGGATTGTGATGAACTAGTGGGAACCCCTCTTCGTAGATGTTTTGTATCAGATTTTATCGACGGTTCCTGTGTACGCCAAATATTTATTATTTATGACACAAAAGCTTTGGGAATGTACCAACATGTGAAGAATTCGCCTGAAGGCCAAAATTTAGTATATAAGGAGCAACCCTCTTTGTACAATTTGAACAGGCTCCTAGTTACTGCCCATGCGTAGTTTCTGTGACTTCTGTGTCCCTGCAGTAATAAACCTTTGGTCTTTGACGCCACCATCGAGAAGCCCGTGTTTCTGTTTATTTGCGCACCAAGGCAGGTGGAACTCCGGGGTCTTTGGGTGTTGTTCCCTGACACCTCTGGACGGAACCAAAAAGTCCAGAACTCCAATTGGCGCCCAACGTTGGGCGACGTCATTCGGTACCGGTCCAAAAGCCTGAAGAGTTCGAGAAGCTTCGTGTGAAGATTCCTGAGGGAGGCGCCCCACTTCATCGATCCCGGCATATCGCAAAAGTGGCCCGAAGTTCTCTTCCACGAGGGTTCCGTTCAGGACGGCTGCAGTGGGCCGTTGCCTTGACCGTCGCCCTGTCTTGGACCCGAGGTGCAGCCCTTAGTACAGCGAAACGTGACGGGTTTCTCCTTGGTGACGTCTTCAGTGCCTCAGTTAAGTATTTAATGGTTGCTAGTTGGTTACTTCGTGAGGGTTGTTAAAATCCTTTTTTGGTTCTTGGTTTGGTTCGGTTTCGTAAGATTATCATTGGTTGTTCTGGTTACGATAATCTATTTGGTTTAGTTTTGGGTATCGATACATCAGTCCGTTTTGGTAGGCCTTAAAGTTCTTGGTTCAAGTGCACATATCTGTTTTGTGTTTTGTTTGTTTTGTGTTCCGGACTGAAAAATGGTAAGTCGGAGAAATTGTATGTTGTCTTGTTTCGGTTGCAACAGTGACTCACGATTGGAGGACTCATGTCTGGTTCCTCCGATTGGGGCTCCCCTATATGACTTATATTGGCAACATGGTGTGGGTCCTATATCCTATAATGAGGTGTGGGTCCGCTACACTGAGAAAGACGGTGTCCTTAGTTGGCCACTGCATGGTAGTTTTGAACCCGAAATTCTTGACAATTTAGAAGCGAAATTGTTTAGGAAGAAAGCCCGGCCGGCAATGTTTGATTCTTTCCGTTACTGGCGAAAAGAATCCAAACAGAGAGAAATGAAGAGATTAAAGAAAGAACAGAAAGAGATAGAAGAGTTGACTCTAGAGCAAGCAACTAAACAGCTGCAAGATAACGAGTGTGAGAAGGCCATAGAGGTGGCCATTAGAGAGCATAATTTAGCGATCGACAAGTGCTATCCTGCCTTGCCATCGAAAACAGCTAAGATACTAGAGGACCCCGAAAACGATCCTCTATTGTCTTATCTGTTACGGTCACCTCCACCGTATGCACAAGGTGCTACGGCTCCACCTGTACCTAATATTCAATTGCCGGTTGCTGGACAACCTGGTATTCCTGCTCCTGCCCCTCAGAATCAAGTTCCTGTACCTCCTGTAGTTAATGTGAATGTTCCTACGGCTCCTCCTCTTCCTGGATTGCCGACTTCTATACCTGTATCTGTCTCGCTTACACCTACTGCACCACAAACTATTTTTCTCGATACTCCTACTGTTCCGCTATCTGTTCCTACTTCCACTGTGTTTTCTACGTCTGCGAGTGTGTTGACTCCACTTTCTGTTCGTCGAAGAATCACTGATTCTGTGTCTCATATGCTGTCTCCTTTCTATAAAACTTTAATCAAGACTCCTACTTGCGACTCTGTTCAGAGACGTAGTCAGCATCCAAGCACTGAGGAACGGGGAATTTTGGATTCCACGGCTCTCAGATGGATTTCGAAGAGTAGAAGATATAGTACGAGAGATGTGTTAGATACATTTATGCAGTGGAAGGAACCAACGCAACGGTATGTCTTTGATGAGATGTGCTCGCTGTTACGTGAGGAGATAGAGGAAGATGATGTTGAATCGGATTTAGAAGACTTAATTAAGGTTCAGAAAGAGTTTGCTGCTGGTATGATAGTAGGTGAAAATATAGAAGAAGTGTTAGACGGACCGGGAGGGTCGGCCGAGGATAAGGGGAGAGGTCTCCGGGGAGAGCCGCCTCCAGTGATCGTACAGACAAGTAACTTCCCCCCCACAGACGTACGCCACACAAGGTTAAGGTTCAACGATACTTTATAGGCAATTCTTCAGGTACGGTAAAATGATACAAGGAGGTCTGGACTCAGGGGTCCCCTCGATTCTGGTCTCTGGATTGGGAAAAGGGTAACGGGACAGTCTTGTTACCAATGGATGAAATAGCTCTCAATCCTCGAGCTCGGCGTTCTAGATGGTCGGGCCGCGGCGGAGCCAGCAGGTCCCGAGGTGGATGAAGGAAGCGACGGTCCGCGGCGGAGCCAGCAGGTCCCGATGAAGATGGTAGTTACAAACGGTCCGCGGCCACGCCAGCAGGTCCCGACGACGATGAAGGTTACGAAGGTTGCGGCAGCGCCAGCAGGCAGGACGATAGTTCGCAAGGCAGGGCTATGGCAGCGCCAGTAGTCCGTCAAGGATGAGTTCTTCTCTGCGTCTCTCGACTCCAGGATACAACTGCCTTCCTGCTCTGGAGCTGCCCCAGTTATAGGGCTGATGTCCTTTGATGTCCGGACCCTCGCACTTGGAGGTCGGGAGGTCCGGGATGAGGGAGTTCAGACACCCAGCAGGGGGGTGGAGCCAGCGCCCGGGGAGGTTGGGGGCGAGCGCTACCTGGCGGGGGAGAGCCATCGACACCTCTTTCTCCCATTGACCTGCTGTTGGACAGGCCACATGAAGGGCCGCTCTCCCCCGGCCCGACCAGGCCCGAGCCCGGTCACGCAAGTACCACACACCACCATTGCACGTCCCCCGTCCCCTCAGGGACCCCTGCCTTCGAACATATCGACCTCGTGGGCCCGATCCACTGCTGGCCCGCGCGCCCATCCGGGACGCCATCTTGGACACTCCACCACGAGGCCGCCTGGCCCCCGATCGACCTCAACCCTGGGCCTAGCCAGGCCTCAGACATCCCGGCACCACCATCCACCCAGGAGGTGAGCGGGCTACTTGGCAAGTCAATGGGAGAAAGAGGTGTCGATGGCTCTCCCCCGCCAAGTGCCGCCCGGCCATCGCCTCCCCGGGCGCTGGCTCCACCCCCCTGCTGGGTGTCGGGACACCCTCATCCCGGACCTCCCGACCTCCAGGTGCGAGGGTCCGGACATCAAAGAACATCAGCCCTATAACTGGGGCAGCTCCAGAGCAGGAGGGCAGTTGTATCTTGGAGTCGAGAGACGCAAAGAAGAACTCATCCTTGACGGACTACCGGCGCTGCCGTAGCTCTGCCTTGTGCACCTTTGTCTTGCCTGCTGGCGCTGCCACAACCTTCGTAACCTTCCGATCCTTCATCGTCGTCTGGACCTGCTGGCGTGGCCGCGGACCGTTTGCAACCATCATCTCATCGGGACCTGCTGGCTCCGCCGCGGACCGTCGTTTCCTTCGTCCATCTCGGGACCTGCTGGCTCCGCCGCGGCCCGATCATCTAGAACGCCGAGCTCGAGGATTGAGAGCTATTTCCACCTTTTTGGTAACAAGACTGTCCCGCTACCCTTTTTCCCAAACCAGAGACCAGAATCGAGGGGACCCCTGAGTCCAGACCTCCTTGTACCATTCCATCGTACTTAGAGAATTGCCTATAAAGTCTCGTTGAACTTTACCCTTGTGTGGTGTCCGTCTGTGGGGGGGAAGTTACTTGTCTGTATGATCGCTGGAGACGGCTCTCCCCGGAGACCTCTCCCCTTATCCTCGGCCGACCCTCCCGGTCCGTCTAACATTGGTGGCCAGCGGCGCGATCCGAATCACCGCATAATCGTACAGAGAGTAGCTTACCCCACGACGAAATCACGATGACGACTAAAGAAAGCGGAGCAACCGAGAAATTCCAGATGGAGAAATTGGACGAGTACAGCCATCGTGAACTAAAACAATTCTGCATCGAACTAGGTATCGCTACCACCGGACTAAGTACCAAAGACGATTTTAAGCATGCCCTGGAATCTTGGGCAGAAACCGGGGCTGCCGGAACCCCTGATCAAAGCATCGCAGCAAAAACCACCACGGCCCCTGAAGAGCGAAGAACGGGTCTCTCGCAAGACGAGATCCAGGAACGAGAAAAAAACAGACTACACGAGCTGGAAATGGCCCGGCTCAAAATGGACATTGAACTTAAGTTGGCCGAACAAAAAATCAACTTAGAGCACCTGCGTCTCCGAGAAGAAAGAGAGGAGAAACAGAGACAAAGGGAGCTCGAGGAAAAGAGACTGGCATATGAACACGAGCGAAAACTAGCTGAGATCGACCTACGCAAGCAGAATAAAGAAGTAGGGGTGTCCGAGCAACCCCACACCCCAGGGACAACGGAGAAAAAGGTACACATCCCCAAGGATGTCGTTCGAGAATACTTCCGAGAGGACGACATCCAGCAATGGTTTAAGGCCTATGAAATCGCTATGACTGCACACCGGATCGATAGAAGCGATTGGGGAGCCGGTCTATGGGGGAGATTCCTCAATGAGGGCCGCGACGCCTTGCTACAGCTCCCAGACCACCAGATGACCTCCTATGACCATATGAAAGCTGCACTCCTCACTCGCTATGGCCTCACACCCGAGATGTACCGTCAGAGGTTCCGAGACTGCACCCGCATCCCGGGTACAAC
Source organism: Lissotriton vulgaris (assembly GCF_964263255.1). NCBI lineage: Eukaryota > Metazoa > Chordata > Amphibia > Caudata > Salamandridae > Lissotriton > Lissotriton vulgaris. Next base: position 198,141 of record NW_028242569.1, on the reverse strand, counting down.
TTGGGTGGACTATGTAAACTATTTTAGCCGAGCCTTCGAGGGCTGGATCAAAGGAAGCAAGGTCACAACCTACGAACAACTGTTCAATCTTATGGTATGGGAGCACCTGTCGAACAATTGCTTCATTGAACTCCGCCAGCACCTCCTCGACAGCAAGTTAACGGATCCCCGGCAGCTCGCAGCCGAAGCTGACCGGTGGGAAATCACCAGAGTGGGCCGGAATGGGTCCTACGAACAGAACCGGAACAACAATGGTCAGCACCGTCCCCGAGGAGGAGGAGGGGGCCAAGGACGAGGAAGAGACAACGCCCCGGTCGCCCCCGCTACCAGCACCACCCCCCCGGCCAACCGGGGCAGCACCCCGGCGCGACCGGGATACCGAGCCAATGTTACGTGCCATCGATGCCAACGAGTCGGCCACTATGCAAACGACCCAAACTGCCCCCAGTACCAGAGCCCAAGACCCCGCCAAGTAGCCGCTGCTGCTCTGGGGGAGGAACAGATCTCAGAGGAACAAGAGGAATATGAACAGGAACATCAAGAATGGGAGCCAGCCGCCATGACTCTAGCCTGCTTAGGGGGGAAAGACATGGTCCCGCGGGTCCCCCTACCCGCTAACACCCAGAAGTACAGCCAATGGGTGAGCATCAATGGACGCCGGGCCGAAGCCCTTCGTGACACCGGGGCCAGTGTAACAGCCGTCCGCTGTCACCTGGTGACCCCAGAACAGTATCTACCAAACATTCTCTGCCCTGTACGTTCCGCCGATAACTCGGAAAGTCTGTGCCGGATGGCCTGCGTCCCCTTCGAATGGGGAGGGGTCACCGGCATGTTGAAGGTAACGGTCCGAGACGATGCCCCCGTAGACTGCCTCCTGGGGAATGACCTTGAAAGCTCTCCGTGGGCAGCCGTAGAACGAAGAGAACACCTGGGGATGTTAGGCGTCCCGGACTGGGCGTGTGTCACCACCCGGTCCATGGCCGCCCGTGCCAACCCCCGCCCAGAGGAACCCGAATGGCCGGCGCCGCCGCCTCCGGTCGCCCCGGCCGAAACCACCGACCGTGACGTCCCCCCAGAACCAGCTCAACCTCCAAACCTCGCTAACCTCGACCAGTGGCCTCAAGAGGGGGGGCCCACGCAAGAACAATTTCGCCAAGAACAGAAGACCTGTCCCTCCCTCGAGGGACTCCGCCAACAAGCACTCGCCCAAAGTGCAGGGGATACCTCCGGAACACACTGGATCTACTGGGACAATGATCTGCTGTACAGTGAGCAAAGAATCGCGGAGCTGGGGGCCAGCCGAGTACTAGTGGTGCCCCTCCGTTTTAGAGACTTTCTGCTAAACCTGGCCCACGACGTCCCCCTGGCGGGACACCTGGGTCAAGATAAAACCTACAGTCGTCTGGTGACCCACTTCTTCTGGCCCAAAATGAGGAACGATGTACACCAGCATTGCCGATCTTGCCCCACGTGCCAAGCCAGTGGAAAGAGCGGCCGCAAACTAAAAGCCCCCCTGCAACCTTTTCCCGTGGTCACCACCCCGTTCGAGAGGGTCGGGATCGACATCGTGGGGCCCCTGGACCCGCGTACAAAACAAGGCCATCGATTCATCCTGGTGCTAGTGGACCACGCCACCCGCTACCCCGAGGCTGTCCCCCTGCGAACTGTGACAGCCCCGGTAGTCGGCCGGGCTCTAATGGGGATCTTCTCCCGTGTGGGCTTCCCCCGAGAAGTCGTCAGCGACAGAGGCACGAACTTTATTTCTAAATATATGAAGTCCCTCTGGCAACAGTGCGGGGTTACCTAACGATTCACGACCCCCTATCACCCTCAAGGAAACGGACTCGTTGAGCGGTTCAACCGCACGCTCAAAGGGATGATCGGGGGGTTGGAAGAGCCCCTCCGTCGCCAGTGGGATGTGCTGCTGCCGTGCCTCCTCTTCGCATATCGAGAGGTCCCCCAGAAGTCCCTGGGCTTCAGCCCGTTTGAACTGCTGTATGGACACCCAGTACGGGGGCCGCTCAGCCTAGTCAAGGAAGGCTGGGAGATGCCCCCTCTCAAGAACCCACCAGATGTCTTCCGGTACCTCCTAACCCTCCGCAACCAGACCCGGCGGTTCAGAGAGCTGGCAAAAGCCAACCTAGAGGCCAGTCAAGAGGACATGAAAAAGTGGTATGACCGGAATGCCTCCTCCATCGAATTTGAACCTGGGCAGCAGGTATGGGTGATGTCCCCCACCGAACCCTGCGCCCTGCAAGACAAGTGGACGGGGCCCTTCAAAGTAGTCGAGCGCAAGGGTCCTGCCACCTATCTCATCGACATGGAATCTTCCCGGAACCCCCTCCGGGTCCTCCACGCTAACAGACTGAAGCCCCACTTTGTGCGTTCCGAACTCAGCCTCCTGATGGCCACAGACAATGGGGCTGAAGAAGACTCCGAGCCCCTCCCTGACCTCCTACGGACTCGGGAGAAAGACGGCTCCGTGGATGGGGTCCGACTCTCAGAGGCCCTCACCCGAGAGCAACGCCAGGAGTGTCGAGTCCTCCTATCACAGTTCGCCAGCCTGTTCTCCCTCACCCCAGGTGTCACTTCCTGGTGTGTGCACGATGTGGACACGGGGGACAGCCCCCCTATCCGCCACCGGGCCTACCGCGTGCCAGATCGGGTACGGGCCTGCGTCCAGGAAGAGGTAGCAAAAATGCTCACGCTCGGGGTCATCGAGCCCTCAGACAGCCCCTGGGCCAGCCCTGTAGTACTGGTCCCCAAAGCGGCCGCCCCAGGCACCACACCGGAACTCCGGTTCTGCGTTGACTACCGGGGCTTGAATGCGGTCACCCGAACAGACGCACACCCCATCCCCCGGGCAGATGAACTAATTGACCGCATGGGAGCTGCCCGCTATCTCAGTATTTTCGACCTGACGGCGGGCTACTGGCAAATCGGCCTCACACCCCGGGCCCAAGAACGTTCTGTCTTTTCCACCCCCGATGGCCATTACCATTTCAAGGTCATGCCCTTCGGCATGAAGAATGCTCCCGCAACATTTCAGCGGCTCGTCAATCAGGTCCTGGCGGGGCTCGAAGGGTTCAGCGCCGCCTACCTAGACGACATCGCTGTATACAGCCACCATTGGCCCGAGCACCTCCACCACCTCCAAGCAGTGCTACAAGCCCTTCAGCGAGCTGGCCTCACGATCAAGGCCAGCAAATGTCAAATTGGTCAAGGGTCTGTAACCTACCTCGGACACCAGGTGGGAAGCGGCCTGGTGGCCCCTCTGCAGCTCAAAATTGCCGCCATCCAGTCCTGGCAGCCCCCCATCACCCAGACCGAGGTACGAGCCTTCCTGGGCCTCACGGGCTATTACCGAAGGTTTGTGAAAGACTATGGTACTATAGTGGGGCCCCTCACGGAACTCACGTCCAAAAATCAACCCAAGAAAGTCAACTGGACCGCAGATTGTCAAACAGCATTCGAACAATTGAAAGCCGCCATGTGTTCCGCCCCTGTGCTCCAGGCCCCCGACTACAGCAGGGAGTTTGTCGTCCAGACGGATGCCTCCGACCATGGCATTGGGGCAGTCCTGTCTCAAGTGAACACCGAAGGCCTGGATCAGCCAGTGGCCTTCATCAGCAGACGACTCCTACCACGAGAACAACGATGGAGCACCATAGAGAGGGAGGCCTTCGCTGTGGTATGGGCCCTCAAGAAGCTCCGGCCCTACCTCTTTGGCACACACTTTCGGGTGCAGACCGACCACCGACCCCTGCAGTGGCTGATGCAGATGCGGGTGGAAAACCCGAAGTTACTACGTTGGTCCATCTCCCTACAAGGGATGGACTTCACTGTTGAACACCGGCCTGGGCCAGATCACACCAACGCGGATGGCCTGTCCCGGTTTTTCCGCCTCGACGAGGAGAGTCCCCAAGAGGATGGGTAACTCTCCCCGCCTTCAGCTGGGGGGGACGCATGTTGGACAGGCCACATGAAGGGCCGCTCTCCCCCGGCCCGACCAGGCCCGAGCCCGGTCACGCAAGTACCACACACCACCATTGCACGTCCCCCGTCCCCTCAGGGACCCCTGCCTTCGAACATATCGACCTCGTGGGCCCGATCCACTGCTGGCCCGCGCGCCCATCCGGGACGCCATCTTGGACACTCCACCACGAGGCCGCCTGGCCCCCGATCGACCTCAACCCTGGGCCTAGCCAGGCCTCAGACATCCCGGCACCACCATCCACCCAGGAGGTGAGCGGGCTACTTGGCAAGTCAATGGGAGAAAGAGGTATCGATGGCTCTCCCCCGCCAAGTGCCGCCCGGCCATCGCCTCCCCGGGCGCTGGCTCCACCCCCCTGCTGGGTGTCGGGACACCCTCATCCCGGACCTCCCGACCTCCAGGTGCGAGGGTCCGGACATCAAAGAACATCAGCCCTATAACTGGGGCAGCTCCAGAGCAGGAGGGCAGTTGTATCTTGGAGTCGAGAGACGCAAAGAAGAACTCATCCTTGACGGACTACCGGCGCTGCCGTAGCTCTGCCTTGTGCACCTTTGTCTTGCCTGCTGGCGCTGCCACAACCTTCGTAACCTTCCGATCCTTCATCGTCGTCGGGACCTGCTGGCGTGGCCGCGGACCGTTTGCAACCATCATCTCATCGGGACCTGCTGGCTCCGCCGCGGACCGTCGTTTCCTTCGTCCATCTCGGGACCTGCTGGCTCCGCCGCGGCCCGATCATCTAGAACGCCGAGCTCGAGGATTGAGAGCTATTTCCACCTTTTTGGTAACAAGACTGTCCCGCTACCCTTTTTCCCAAACCAGAGACCAGAATCGAGGGGACCCCTGAGTCCAGACCTCCTTGTACCATTCCATCGTACTTAGAGAATTGCCTATAAAGTCTCGTTGAACTTTACCCTTGTGTGGTGTCCGTCTGTGGGGGGGAAGTTACTTGTCTGTACGATCGCTGGAGACGGCTCTCCCCGGAGACCTCTCCCCTTATCCTCGGCCGACCCTCCCGGTCCGTCTAACACCTGCCAAGTAGTCCGCTCACCTCCTGGGTGGATGGTGGTGCCGGAGGCCTGGCCAGGCCCAGGGTTAGGGTCGATCGGAGGCCACGCGGCCTCGTGGTGTAGTGTCCAAGATGGCGCCCAGGTTGGGCGTGCGGGCCAGTAGTGGATCAGGCCCACGAGGTCGATATGTTCAGAGGCAGGGGTCCCGGAGGGGACGGAAAACGTGAAGTGGTGGTGTGTGACACTTGAGGGACCGGGCTCGGGCCTGGTCGGGCAGAGGGGGAGCGGGCCCTTTATGTGGCCTGTCCAACATGCGTCCCCCCCAGCTGAAGGCGGGGAGAGTCACCCATCCTCTTGGGGACTCTCCTCGTCGAGGCGGAAAAAGCTGGACAGGCCATCCGCGTTGGCGTGATCTGGCCCAGGCCGATGTTCTACAGTGAAGTCCATCCCTTGTAGGGAGATGGACCAACGTAGTAGTTTTGGGTTCTCCCCCCCGCATCTGCATCAGCCACTGCAGGGGTCGATGATCGGTCTGTACCCGGAAGTGTGTGCCAAAGAGATAGGGCCGGAGCTTTTTGAGGGCCCATACCACGGCGAAGGCCTCCCTCTCGATGGTGCTCCAGCGTTGTTCTCGAGGTAGGAGTCGCCTGCTGATGAAGGCCACTGGCTGATCAAGGCCTTCGGGGTTCAATTGAGACAGGACCGCCCCAATGCCGTGGTCGGAGGCATCCGTCTGGACGACGAATTCCCGGCTGTAGTCGGGGGCCTGGAGCACAGGGGCGGAGCACATGGCGGCCTTCAGTTGTTCGAAGGCTGTTTGACAATCTGGGGTCCAGTTGACCTTCTTTGGTTGATTTTTGGACGTGAGTTCTGTGAGGGGCCCCACTATGGTACCATAGTCCTTCACGAACCGTCGGTAATAGCCCGTGAGTCCCAGAAAGGCGCGTACCTCGGTCTGGGTGATGGGGGGCTGCCAGGACTGGATGGCGGCGATCTTGAGCTGCAGAGGGGCCACCAGGCCGCTTCCCACCTGGTGTCCGAGGTAGGTTACGGACCCCTGCCCAATCTGGCATTTGCTGGCCTTGACCGTGAGGCCAGCTCGCTGAAGGGCCTGTAGCACCGCTCGGAGGTGGTGGAGGTGGTCGGACCAGTGGTGGCTGTATACAGCGATGTCGTCTAGGTAGGCGGCGCTGAATCCTTCGAGCCCGGCCGAGACCTGATTAACGAGTCGCTGAAACGTTGCTGGGGCATTCTTCATGCCGAAGGGCATGACCTTGAAATGATAATGGCCGTCAGGAGTGGAAAATGCAGATCGTTCTTGGGCCCGGGGTGTGAGGCCGATCTGCCAGTAGCCCGCCGTCAGGTCGAAAATGCTGAGGTAGCGGGCAGCTCCCATGCGGTCGATTAGTTCGTCTGCTCGGGTGATGGGGTGTGCGTCTGTTCTGGTGACCGCATTCAAGCCCCGGTAGTCGACGCAGAACCGGAGTTCCGGTGTGGTGCCGGGGGCGGCCGCTTTGGGGACCAGTACTACTGGGCTGGCCCAGGGGCTGTCTGAGGGCTCAATGACCCCGAGCGTGAGCATCTTGGTTACTTCTTCCTGGATGCAGGCCCGTACCCGATCTGGTACGCGGTAGGCCCGGTGGCGGATAGGGGGGCTGTCCCCCGTGTCCACGTCGTGCACACACCAGGAGGTGACACCTGGGGTGAGGGAAAACAGGCTGGCGAACTGCAACAGAAGGTCTCGACATTCTTGGCGTTGTCCCAGGGTGAGGGCCTCCGAGAGTCGGACCCCGTCCACGGAGCCGTCTTTCTCCCGAGTCCGTAGGAGGTCAGGGAGGGGTTCGGAGTCTTCTTCGGCTCCATTGTCTGTGGCCATCAGGAGGCTGAGTTCTGAACGCACGAAATGGGGTTTCAGCCTGTTAGCGTGGAGGACCCGGAGGGGGTTCCGTGAAGATTCCATGTCGATGAGATAGGTGACAGGGCCCTTGCGCTCGACTACTTTGAAGGGCCCCGTCCACTTGTCTTGCAGGGCGCAGGGTTCGGTGGGGGACATCACCCATACTTGTTGGCCGGGTTCGAATTCGATGGAGGAGGCATTTTGGTCATACCACTTTTTCATGTCCTCTTGACTGGCCTCCAAGTTTGCTTTTGCCAGCTCTCTGAACCGTCGGGTCTGGTTGCGGAGGGTTAGGAGGTATTTGAAGACATCTGGAGGGTTTTTTAGAGGGGGCATTTCCCAGCCTTCCTTGACTAGACTGAGCGGCCCCCGTACTGGGTGTCCATACAATAGTTCAAACGGGCTGAAGCCGAGGGACTTCTGGGGGACCTCTCGATATGCGAAGAGGAGGCACGGCAGCAGCACATCCCACTGGCGACGGAGGGGCTCTTCCAACCCCCCAATCATCCCTTTGAGCGTGCGGTTGAACCGCTCAACGAGTCCGTTTCCTTGAGGGTGATAGGGGGTCGTGAATCGGTAGGTGACCCCACACTGTTGCCAGAGGGACTTCATATATTTGGAAATAAAGTTCGTGCCTCTGTCGCTGACGACTTCTCGGGGGAAGCCCACACGGGAGAAGATCCCCATCAGGGCCCGGCCGACTACCGGGGCGGTCACAGTTCGCAGGGGAACAGCCTCGGGGTAGCGGGTGGCGTGGTCCACCAGTACCAGGATGAACCGATGTCCTTGTGCTGTACGGGGGTCCAGGGGCCCCACAATGTCTATCCCGACCCTCTCGAACGGGGTGGTGACCACTGGAAATGGTTGCAGGGGGGCTTTTAGTTTGCGGCCGCTCTTTCCACTGGCTTGGCACGTGGGGCAAGATCGGCAATGCTGGAGTACATCATTCCTCATTTTAGGCCAGAAGAAGTGGGTCACTAGGCGGCTGTAAGTTTTATCCTGACCCAGGTGTCCAGCCAGGGGGACATCGTGGGCCAGAGTTAGCAAGAAGTCTCTAAAACGGAGGGGCACCACTAGCACTCGACTGGCCCCCAACTCCGCGATCCTTTGTTCACTGTATAGCAGATCATTGTCCCAATAGATCCAATGTGTTCCGGAGGTATCCCCTGCGCTCTGGGCGAGGGCTTGTTGGCGGAGTCCCTCGAGGGAGGGACAGGTCTTCTGCTCTTGGCGAAACTGCTCCTGTGTGGGCCCCCCCTCTTGATGCCACTGGTCGAGGCCAGCGAGGTCCGGAGGTTGAGCTGGTTCTGGGGGAACGGCACGGTCGGTGTCTTCGACTGGAGCGACCGGGGGAGGAGGCGCCGGCCATTCGGGTTCCTCGGGTCGGAGATTGGCACGGGCGGCCATGGACCGGGTGGTGACGCACGCCCAGTCCGGGATGCCTAACATCCCTAGGTGTTCTCTTCGTTCTACGGCTGCCCACGGCGAGCTTTCAAGGTCATTTCCCAGGAGGCAGTCTACGGGGGCGTCATCTCGGACCGTCACCTTCAACATGCCGGAGACCCCTCCCCATTCGAAAGGGACGCAGGCCATCCGGCACAGACTCTCCGAGTTATCGGCTGAACGGACAGGGCAGAGAATGTTTGGTAGGAACTGTTCTGGGGTCACTAGGTGACAGCGGACGGCTGTTACACTGGCCCCGGTGTCACGGAGGGCTTCGGCCTGGCGTCCATTGATGCTCACCCATTGGCTGTACTTCCGGGTGTTAGCGGGTAGGGGGACCCGCGGGACCATGTCTTTCCCCCCTAAGCATGCTAGAGCCATGGCGGCTGGCTCCCATTCTTGATGCTCTTGCTCATATTCTTCCTGCTCTTCGGAGATCTGTTCTTCCCCCAGGGCAGCAGCAGCCACCTGGCAGGGTCTTGGGCTCTGGTACTGTGGGCAATTTGGGTCGTTTGCATAGTGGCCGACTCGTTGGCATCGGTGACACGTGACATTGGCTCTGTATCCCGGTCGTGCCGGGGTGCTGCCCCGGTTGGCCGGGGGGGTGGTGCTGGTAGCGGGGGCGGCCGGAGCGTTGTCTCGTCCTCGCCCTTGGCCCCCTCCTCCTCCTCGGGGACGGTGCTGACCGTGGTCTTTCCGGTTCTGTTCATAGGATCCATTTCGGCCCACTCTAGTGATTTCCCACTGGTCAGCCTCGGCTGCGAGCTGCCGTGGATCAGTCAATTTGCTGTCGAGGAGGTGCTGCCGGAGCTCAATGAAGCAATTGTTTGATAGATGCTCCCACACCATGAGATTGAAGAGTTGTTCGTAAGTTGTGACATTGCTTCCTTTGATCCAGCCTTCGAAGGCTCGGCTAAAATAGTTCACGTAGTCCACCCAAGTTGTACCCGGGATGCGGGTGCAGTCTCGGAACCTCTGACGGTACATCTCGGGTGTGAGCCGATAGCGGGTGAGGAGGGCAGCTTTCATGTGGTCATAGGAGGTCATCAGATGGTCCGGGAGCTGTAGCAGGGCATCGCGGCCCTCATTGAGGAATCTCCCCCATAGACCGGCTCCCCAGTCGCTTCGATCGATCCGGTGAGCGGTCATAGCGATTTCGTAGGCCTTGAACCATTGCTGGATGTCGTCCTCTCGGAAGTACTCTCGTACGACATCCTTGGGGATGTGTACCTTCTTATCGGTTGTCCCTGGGGTGCGGGGTTGCTCGGGCACCCCTAATTCTTTGTTCTGTTTGCGTAAGTCTATCTCAGCTAATTTGCGCTCGTGTTCATATGCCAGTCTTTTTTCCTCAAGCTCCCTTTGTCTCTGTTTTTCCTCTCTTTCTTCTCGGAGACGCATATGTTCCAAGCTCAGTTTTTGTTCGGCCAACTTAAGTTCACCATCCATTTTGAGCCGGGCCATTTCTAGTTCATGTAGTCGTGTTCTTTCTCGTTCCTGGATCTCGTTTTGCGAGAGACCCGTTCTTCGCTCTTCGGGGGCCGTGGTGTCTTTTTCTACTGCTGCGGTATTTTGGTCCGGGGGTCTGACGGCCCCGGTTTCTGCCCAGGACTCCAGGGCATGCTTGAAATCATCTTTGGTACTTAGACCGGTGGTAGCGATACCTAGTTCGATGCAGAATTGTTTTAATTCACGATGGCTGTATTCTTCCAATTTCTCCATCTGAAATTTCTCGGTGGGTCCGCTTTCTTTGGTTGTCATCGTGATTTCGTCGTGGGGTGAGCTACTCTCTGTACGATTATGCGGTGATTCGGATCGCGCCGCTGGCCACCAATGTTAGACGGACCGGGAGGGTCGGCCGAGGATAAGGGGAGAGGTCTCCGGGGAGAGCCGCCTCCAGTAATCGTACAGACAAGTAACTTCCCCCCCACAGACGTACGCCACACAAGGTTAAGGTTCAACGATACTTTATAGGCAATTCTTCAGGTACGGTAAAATGATACAAGGAGGTCTGGACTCAGGGGTCCCCTCGATTCTGGTCTCTGGATTGGGAAAAGGGTAGCGGGACAGTCTTGTTACCAATGGATGAAATAGCTCTCAATCCTCGAGCTCGGCGTTCTAGATGGTCGGGCCGCGGCGGAGCCAGCAGGTCCCGAGGTGGATGAAGGAAGCGACGGTCCGCGGCGGAGCCAGCAGGTCCCGATGAAGATGGTAGTTACAAACGGTCCGCGGCCACGCCAGCAGGTCCCGACGACGATGAAGGTTACGAAGGTTGCTGCAGTGCCAGCAGGCAGGACGATAGTTCGCAAGGCAGGGCTATGGCAGCGCCAGTAGTCCGTCAAGGATGAGTTCTTCTCTGCGTCTCTCGACTCCAGGATACAACTGCCTTCCTGCTCTGGAGCTGCCCCAGTTATAGGGCTGATGTCCTTTGATGTCCGGACCCTCGCACTTGGAGGTCGGGAGGTCCGGGATGAGGGAGTTCAGACACCCAGCAGGGGGGTGGAGCCAGCGCCCGGGGAGGTTGGGGGCGAGCGCTACCTGGCGGGGGAGAGCCATCGACACCTCTTTCTCCCATTGACCTGCCAAGTAGTCCGCTCACCTCCTGGGTGGATGGTGGTGCCGGGATGTCGGAGGCCTGGCCAGGCCCAGGGTTAGGGTCGATCGGAGGCCACGCGGCCTCGTGGTGTAGTGTCCAAGATGGCGCCCAGGTTGGGCGTGCAGGCCAGTAGTGGATCAGGCCCACGAGGTCGATATGTTCAGAGGCAGGGGTCCCGGAGGGGACGGAAAACGTGAAGTGGTGGTGTGTGACACTTGAGGGACCGGGCTCGGGCCTGGTCGGGCAGAGGGGGAGCGGGGCCTTTATGTGGCCTGTCCAACAAGAAGCGATGGAACTGATCTTAAGTTTTAGAAATGATCCATCTCTTCGTTCACCGAGAGATTTAGAGAAAGGTAAGACGAAGCTGAGTCGCCAATATCCAATGAGGGAGGTTCCTCCGATTTGGCGCGAAGCTGTGCAAGCCGATGCTCCTAATGGTATTGTAGCCGCTCCGGCGCAATTCCAGAGAGTATGGATACATATTCCGTGGAAGCGAGCCGAAGTGCTAGCAGTGAAACAGGCCTTACCAGATCCGCGTAAGAATCCTGCTGGATATTACAAGGAATTAACGCAGACAGTTGAGGCTTGTATAATGAACTTAGCAGACATTGATATGTTATTTGGAAATGTAGTTCCGCAACCAGTGTGGGCAAAAATTCGTAGGGAGGATCATCAAGTTGCCTTAGGTGGTGATTGGGCAGCTATCACTGCAGCGGATGGTCAGCAAACGGGTGGTGCAAAACCTGAACACCTAATTGCTAATCTTCCGGGTAGGATAATCGACTTAATGAAGACTCTGATGCCCGCATTACGTGTTAATTGGGACAAGTTATCCGCATGCAGGCAAAAGAAAGACGAAAGTGTCTCCGACTTTTTCACGAGGTTCGAAGAGACTTTTGTAGATCATAGTGGTCAAGATATGAGCACTGAAGGAGGACAGAGACTGTTTGTCAATAAATTTGTGCATAATTTGTTACCTGAGTTATGCAATAAATTAAAGGATTCAGAGAGTGCGTGGGCTGTTTCTACAACTGCGCAAATACTTGCAACTGCACAATATGACGAAAATAGGGATAAAGAGGAAAAAGAGAAATCAGACAAGAAAACGAAAGATTTAAAGACTAAAGTTCTTTTGCAACAGGCGTATCCGCCTCGCACGAATCAGACTAACACGCAACAGAATTCATATCAAAGGACAGACTATAGTTCAACGAGGCCTCAATATCAATGGAACCAGTGTGCGTATTGTAAGAAAGAGGGTCACTACAAGAATGAATGTCCGATCTTAGCGCAAAATAATGCAGCAGCAGCTCAGAGAGGTCGTGGTGGTTTTGTGCAGAATTCTAGAGGTCGAGGGCGAGGTGCTATGCCTTCACAGATGAATGATCGTCCTTCCAATCACTTTGATCAGCGAAATGGACAGTCTACTCAGCAAAATAGATCTCAACAATATCTTGTTGAAGACTATTGTGAAGTAGATGAAGGATTTCAGCAAAATAGGTACTAGGACAGCCATGGACAGAGAGAGGGAGTAGTATCAGTTCCAGTGGATCAGAGTGCGCCTTATGTCGCAGTAGCAACATCAGGTGTAGTCGAACCGTTTCTGTTGGATACTGGTGCCGCAAAAAGTTCTATCATTCATGCGAAACTCCCTGGCGCACCTTTGTCTGGCTCAACAAATGTTTCTGTAGGTTTTTCAGGCGCCCCTGTTTACAACCCTATATCTGGTCCTTTGTCTATTTCTGTTGGACCGTGTCAATTGAAAGCACCCCTGATTTTGACGACAGGTTGTAATGAAAATCTGCTTGGTTTAGACTTGTTAAAACGACTATATGCGACATTGTACTGTTCTCCGGAAGGGGTACAGCTTACATTGGGTAAAAGAATCACCTCTCCGATGTACTTGTCAATGGATGCACTCCCATCAGAGCTGCGTTCACTCCCTGATTCTCTTTGGGCGACTGGTCCTAATGATGTAGGCCTTTTAGAAATACCACCATATGTAGTAACTTTGAAAGCAAATGTGAAGTTCCCAAGAATTTCTCAATACAAAATATCCAGTGAAGGTGAACGTGCACTTTTACTGATTGTGCAAGATTTGATTAAGAAAGGCGTAGTTGAAGAAACTAGAGGAAATGTTTGTAATAGTCCTGTATTACCGATTTTGAAACGAACTGATCCTACAAAGCCTCCAGTGTATAGGTTTGTCATCGACCTCAGAGAAGTCAATAAGATTGTGGTACCACAGTTTCCTGTGGTTCCAGACATTACTGCCTTGTTAACATTGATTCCTGCTACAGCTACTTGGTTCTCAGTCATCGACTTGAAAAATGCCTTTTTCAGCATTCCGATAGCCGAGGAAAGCAGAGATATTTTCGGCTTCTGTCTAGGAGGTCGCAGTTTCAGATTTAAACGCGCTCCACAGGGCTACTGTGAGAGCCCATCTATTTACAGTCAAGCATTAAAGAGCCAATTAGACTCCTTTGTTCTTCCTCCAGGTTCTGCTCTAGTGCAGTATGTAGATGATCTTCTAGTGGCTGCCGATGACAAGGAAACTTGCAAAGCAGCTACGGTTTTGTTATTGTATCACTTGTCTACTTTGAATCACAAGGTATCACCTTCAAAAATGCAATACTGCTGCCAAGAAGTGACCTACCTAGGTCATCTCTTGTCAAAGGAGGGAAGGAAGTTGACCCCAGAGAGAATAAAAGCAATTACGCAGATGAGTGTTCCGCGCACACAGAGAGAAGTACGTGCCTTTTTAGGTATTACCTCCTACTGTAGGCAGTGGATCCCAAATTTTTCTCTTTTAGCGAAACCATTGGTAGCTTTGACTGGGAAAAATGTTCCGAGTCCGGTGCCATGGTCTGATGAATGTCAAGAGAGTTTTTCTGAGTTACGAAAAGCATTGTGTTCAGCTCCTGTATTGGGTACACCCGATTACAGTAAGCCATTCACGCTCTACGTTCACGAGAGAGAAGGTTGCGCGTTGAGTGTTCTGACACAGAAGTTTGGTGATAAACAACGCCCCTGTGCGTATTTCTCATCAACATTGGATCCGGTAGCTAGAGCGTTACCTAGTTGTTTGAGAGCTACAGCGGCAGCTGCGGCTTCCATTCGACAATCTGCTGGTTTGGTGATGAATAACATGCTAGTGGTCATGGTTCCTCATGCGGTGGATACACTCATGAATCGAACGAAGACACAACACCTTACTAGTGCGAGACTATCTGGTTACGAGCTGACATTACTAGCGAGTCATATTCAGATCAAAAGATGTAATGTATTGAATCCAGCAACATTGTTGCCGGCTAATCAAAGGTCGAGTGATTCCGAGCCACATGATTGTTGCTTTAGAACGGAGGAAGAGACAAAAGGACGTATTGACTTGAAGGACACTCCATTGTCAGATCCAGATGGCACATTGTATGTGGATGGGTCATGTTTTAAAATGGAGAATGGTGATGTGACTGCCTGTTAGACGGACCGGGAGGGTCGGCCGAGGATAAGGGGAGAGGTCTCCGGGGAGAGCCGTCTCCAGCGATCGTACAGACAAGTAACTTCCCCCCCACAGACGGACACCACACAAGGGTAAAGTTCAACGAGACTTTATAGGCAATTCTCTAAGTACGATGGAATGGTACAAGGAGGTCTGGACTCAGGGGTCCCCTCGATTCTGGTCTCTGGTTTGGGAAAAAGGGTAGCGGGACAGTCTTGTTACCAAAAAGGTGGAAATAGCTCTCAATCCTCGAGCTCGGCGTTCTAGATGATCGGGCCGCGGCGGAGCCAGCAGGTCCCGAGATGGACGAAGGAAACGACGGTCCGCGGCGGAGCCAGCAGGTCCCGATGAGATGATGGTTGCAAACGGTCCGCGGCCACGCCAGCAGGTCCCGACGACGATGAAGGATCGGAAGGTTACGAAGGTTGTGGCAGCGCCAGCAGGCAAGACAAAGGTGCACAAGGCAGAGCTACGGCAGCGCCGGTAGTCCGTCAAGGATGAGTTCTTCTTTGCGTCTCTCGACTCCAAGATACAACTGCCCTCCGGCTCTGGAGCTGCCCCAGTTATAGGGCTGATGTTCTTTGATGTCCGGACCCTCGCACCTGGAGGTCGGGAGGTCCGGGATGAGGTGTCCCGACACCCAGCAGGGGGGTGGAGCCAGCGCCCGGGGAGGCGATGGCCGGGCGGCACTTGGCGGGGGAGAGCCATCGACACCTCTTTCTCCCATTGACTTGCCAAGTAGCCCGCTCACCTCCTGGGTGGATGGTGGTGCCGGGATGTCTGAGGCCTGGCTAGGCCCAGGGTTGAGGTCGATCGGGGGCCAGGCGGCCTCGTGGTGGAGTGTCCAAGATGGCGTCCCGGATGGGCGCGCGGGCCAGCAGTGGATCGGGCCCACGAGGTCGATATGTTCGAAGGCAGGGGTCCCTGAGGGGACGGGGGACGTGCAATGGTGGTGTGTGGTACTTGCGTGACCGGGCTCGGGCCTGGTCGGGCCGGGGGAGAGCGGCCCTTCATGTGGCCTGTCCAACATGCGTCCCCCCCAGCTGAAGGCGGGGAGAGTTACCCATCCTCTTGGGGACTCTCCTCGTCGAGGCGGAAAAACCGGGACAGGCCATCCGCATTGGTGTGATCTGGCCCAGGCCGGTGTTCAACAGTGAAGTCCATCCCTTGTAGGGAGATGGACCAACGTAGTAACTTCGGGTTTTCCCCCCGCATCTGCATCAGCCACTGCAGGGGTCGGTGGTCGGTCTGCACCCGAAAGTGTGTGCCAAAGAGGTAGGGCCGGAGTTTCTTGAGGGCCCATACCACAGCGAAGGCCTCCCTCTCTATGGTGCTCCATCGTTGTTCTCGTGGTAGGAGTCGTCTGCTGATGAAGGCCACTGGCTGATCCAGGCCTTCGGTGTTCACTTGAGACAGGACTGCCCCAATGCCATGGTCGGAGGCATCCGTCTGGACGACGAACTCCCTGCTGTAGTCGGGGGCCTGGAGCACAGGGGCGGAACACATGGCGGCTTTCAATTGTTCGAATGCTGTTTGACAATCTGCGGTCCAGTTGACTTTCTTGGGTTGATTTTTGGACGTGAGTTCTGTGAGGGGCCCCACTATAGTACCATAGTCTTTCACAAACCTTCGGTAATAGCCCGTGAGGCCCAGGAAGGCTCGTACCTCGGTCTGGGTGATGGGGGGCTGCCAGGACTGGATGGCGGCAATTTTGAGCTGCAGAGGGGCCACCAGGCCGCTTCCCACCTGGTGTCCGAGGTAGGTTACAGACCCTTGACCAATTTGACATTTGCTGGCCTTGATCGTGAGGCCAGCTCGCTGAAGGGCTTGTAGCACTGCTTGGAGGTGGTGGAGGTGCTCGGGCCAATGGTGGCTGTATACAGCGAGGTCGTCTAGGTAGGCGGCGCTGAACCCTTCGAGCCCCGCCAGGACCTGATTGATGAGCCGCTGAAATGTTGCGGGAGCATTCTTCATGCCGAAGGGCATGACCTTGAAATGGTAATGGCCATCGGGGGTGGAAAAGGCAGAACGTTCTTGGGCCCGGGGTGTGAGGCCGATTTGCCAGTAGCCCGCCGTCAGGTCGAAAATACTGAGGTAGCGGGCAGCTCCCATGCGGTCAATTAGTTCATCTGCCCGGGGGATGGGGTGTGCGTCTGTTCGCCGGGAAGATTCCATGTCGATGAGATAGGTGGCAGGACCCTTGCGCTCGACTACTTTGAAGGGCCCCGTCCACTTGTCTTGCAGGGCGCAGGGTTCGGTGGGGGACATCACCCATACCTGCTGCCCAGGTTCAAATTCGATGGAGGAGGCATTCCGGTCATACCACTTTTTCATGTCCTCTTGACTGGTGTTAGACGGACCGGGAGGGTCGGCCGAGATTACGGGGAGAGGTCTCCAGGGAGAGCCGTCTCCAACGACTGTACAGATAAGTAACTTCCCCCCCACAGACGGACACCACACAAGATTGAAGGTTAACGAGACTTTATATGCACTTCTTAGGTTACGTTGATATAATACAAGGAGGTCTGGACTCAGGGGTCCCCTCGGTTCTGATCTCTGGTTGAGGAAAAGGGTAGCGGGACAGTCTTAGTTACCAATGAGTTCAATAGCTCTCAATCCTCGAGCTCGGCGTGGTTGCTGATCGGGCCGTGGAGGAGCCAAGCAGGTCCCGAGATGGAGGAAGGGTGGTCGACGGGCCGTGGAGAAGCCAAGCAGGTCCCGAGATGGATGAAGGATGGTCGACGGGCCGTGGAGAAGCCAAGCAGGTCCCGAGATGGATGAAGGATGGTCGACGGGCCGTGGAGAAGCCAAGCAGGTCCCGATGCAGATGACAGTTACAACGGTCCGCGGCCTCGCCAGCAGATCCGGACGACGGTGAAGGATGAAGGTTACGACGGCTGTGGCAGCGCCACCAGGCAGGATGATGGTGCACAGGACAGAGCTACGGCAGCGCCAGTAGTCCGTCCAGGATGAGTTCTTCTTTCGTCTCTCGACTCCAAGATACAACTGCCTTCCTGTTCTGGAGCTGCCCCAGTTATAGGGCTGGCGTGCTTTGATGTCCGGACCCTCGCACTTGGAGGTCGGGAGGTCCGGGATGAGGGAGTCCAGACACCCAGCAGGGGGGTGGAGCCAGCGCCCGGGGAGGCGATGGGCGAGCGGCACTGGCCGGGGGAGAACCATCGACACCTCTTTCTCCCATTGACTGGCCAAGTAGCTCGCTCACCTCCTGGGTGGAGGGTGGTGCCGGAATGTCTGAGGCCGGGCTAGGCCCAGGGTTGAGGTCGATCGGGGGCCAGGCGGCCTCGTGGCGAAGTGTCCAAGATGGCGGCCCGGGCTGGGCGCGTGGGTCGGCCGTGGATCGGACCCACGAGGTTATCATGCTCGGGGGCAGGTGTCCCTGAGGGGACGTAGGACGTGCAATGGTGGGGTGTGGTGCTTGTATGACTGGCTCGGGCTTGGTCGAGCCGGGGGAGAGCGGCCCGTCACGTGGCCTGTCCAACATGCGTCCCCCCCAGCTGAAGGCGGGGAGAGTTACCCATCCTCTTGGGGACTCTCTTCGTCGAGGCGGAAAAACCGGGACAGGCCATCCGCGTTGGCGTGGTCAGACCCAGGCCGGTGTTCAACGGTAAAGTCCATACCTTGCAAGGAGATGGACCAGCGTAGCAGTTTTGGGTTTTCCCCCCGCATATGCATCAACCACTGCAGGGGTCGGTGGTCAGTCTGCACCCGGAAGTGGGTGCCAAAAAGGTAGGGTCGGAGCTTCTTGAGGGCCCATACCACAGCGAAGGCTTCCCTCTCTATGGTGCTCCAGCGTTGCTCCCGTGGTAGGAGTCTCCGGCTGATGAAGGCCACCGGTTGATCAAGGCCTTCGGTGTTCACCTGGGACAGGACCGCCCCAATGCCCTGGTCGGAGGCGTCCGTCTGGACGACGAACTCCCGGCTGTAGTCTGGGGCCTGGAGTACAGGAGCGGAACACATGGCGGCCTTTAGCTGTTCGAAGGCCGCTTGACACTCTGGGGTCCAGTTCACCTTCTTGGGCTGATTTTTCGACGTGAGTTCGGTGAGAGGCCCCACGATGGTACCATAGTCTTTCACGAACCTTCGGTAGTAGCCCGTGAGGCCCAGGAAGGCTCGCACCTCAGTTTGAGTGTTAGGGGGTTGCCAGTTCTGGATGGCGGCAATTTTCAGTTGAAGAGGGGCCACTAGACCGCTTCCCACTTGGTGTCCGAGGTAGGTCACTGACCCTTGTCCAATTTGACATTTGCTGGCCTTGATCGTGAGGCCAGCTCGCTGAAGGGCTTGCAACACTGCCTGGAGGTGGTGGAGGTGCTCGGTCCAGTGGTGGCTGTACACAGCGATGTCGTCCAGGTAGGCGGTGCTGAACTCTTCGAGCCCCGCCAGGACCTGATTGACGAGCCGTTGGAAAGTCGCTGGGGCATTTTTCATGCCGAAGGGCATGACCGTGAAGTGATAGTGGCCATCGGGGGTGGAGAAGGCAGAACGTTCTTGTGCTCGGGGTGTGAGGCCGATCTGCCAATAGCCTGCCGTTAGATCGAAGATGCTGAGGTAACGGGCAGCGCCCATTCGGTCGACCAGTTCATCTGCCCGGGGGATGGGGTGTGCGTCCGTTCTGGTGACTTCATTCAGGCCCCGGTAGTCGACACAGAACCGGAGTTCGGGTGTGGTTCCGGGGGCGGCTGCTTTGGGGACCAGTACGACCGGGCTGGCCCATGGACTGTCGGAGGGCTCGATGACCCCGAGCGTGAGCATCTTAGTTACTTCCGCCTGGATGCAGGCCCGTACCCGATCAGGTACGCGGTAGGCCCGGTGGCGGATAGGAGGGCTGTCTCCGGTGTCCACATCGTGCACACACCAGGAAGTGACACCTGGGGTGAGGGAGAACAGGCTGGCAAATCGTGATAGGAGGGCTTGGCACTCTTGGCGTTGTTCCTGGGTGAGGGTCTCCGAGAGTCGGACCCCATCCACGGAGCCGTCTTGCTCCTGGGTCCGCAAGAGGTCAGGGAGAGGCTCGGAGTCGTCCTCAACCCCGTTGTCTGTGGCCATCAAGAGGCTGAGTTCTGTTCGTGCAAAGTGGGGTTTCAGTCTGTTGGTGTGGAGGACTCGGAGCGGATTCCGGGCGGACTCCATATCGATCAGATAGGTGGCGGGTCCCTTGCGCTCGATTACCTTGAAGGGTCCCGTCCATTTGTCTTGGAGAGCGCACGGTTCTGTGGGGGACATTACCCAGACCTGTTGCCCCGGCTCGAATTCAATAGATGAGGCGTTCTGGTCATACCATCTCTTCATGTCCTCTTGACTGGCCTCTAGGTTGGCTTTCGCTAGGTCTCTGAACCGCTGGGACTGGTTGCGGAGGGTGAGGAGGTACCGGAAGACATCTGGAGGACTCTTGGCCGGAGGCAACTCCCAGCCTTCTTTGATCAGGCTGAGTGGCCCCCGTACTGGGTGCCCATAGAGCAGCTCGAATGGGCTGAAGCCTAGGGACTTCTGTGGGACCTCCCGGTAGGCGAAGAGGAGGCACGGCAGCAGCACGTCCCACCGGCGACGGAGGGGTTCTTCCAATCCCCCGATCATCCCTTTTAGTGTGCGATTGAACCGTTCAACAAGTCCGTTTCCTTGGGGGTGATAGGGGGTCGTGAAGCGGTAGGTGACCCCACACTGTTGCCAGAGGGACTTCATGTATT
This sequence comes from Lissotriton vulgaris, assembly GCF_964263255.1. NCBI lineage: Eukaryota > Metazoa > Chordata > Amphibia > Caudata > Salamandridae > Lissotriton > Lissotriton vulgaris. The sequence goes on along the minus strand of NW_028242569.1, from coordinate 178,006 downwards.
TGGAAATAAAGTTCGTGCCTCTGTCACTGACGACTTCTCGGGGGAACCCCACACGGGAGAAGATCCCCATCAGGGCCCTGCCGACCACTGGGGCTGTGACGGTCCGGAGAGGAATAGCCTCAGGGTAGCGGGTGGCGTGGTCCACTAGTACTAGGATGAAGCGATGGCCTTGTCTTGTACGTGGGTCTAGGGGTCCCACAATGTCTATTCCGACCCTCTCAAAGGGGGTTGTGACTACGGGAAAGGGTTGCAGGGGGGCCTTTAATTTGCGGCCGCTCTTCCCACTGGCTTGGCACGTGGGGCAAGATCGGCAATGCTGGTGCACATCGTTTCTCATTTTTGGCCAGAAGAAGTGGGTCACTAGGCGGCTGTAGGTTTTATCTTGTCCCAGGTGCCCTGCCAGGGGGACATCGTGGGCCAGATTTAGCAGGAAGTCTCTAAAGCGGAGTGGCACCACTAGTACTCGGTTGGCCCCCAGCTCGGCGATTCGTTGCTCGCTGTACAGTAGGTCATTGTCCCAGTAGACCCAATGAGCTCCGGAGGTATCCCCTGCGCTTTGGGCGAGCGCTTGTTGTCGGAGTCCCTCAAGGGAGGGACAGGTCTTCTGCTCCTGACGAAATTGTTCTTGTGTGGGCCCCCCTTCTTGAGCCCACTGGTCGAGATTAGCAAGGTCGGAAGGTTGAGCAGGTTCGAGGGGGATGCACTGGTCGGGGGTCTCGGCGGGGGCGACCGGAGGCGGAGGCGCCGGCCATTCTGGTTCTTCCGGGTGATGGTTGGCACGGGCGGCCATAGACCGGGTGGTGACGCACGCCCAGTCTGGGACGCCCAACATCCCCAAGTGTTCTTTTCGCTCCACGGCTGCCCACGGGGAGCTTTCCAGGTCATTTCCGAGGAGGCAGTCCACGGGGGCGTCGTCTCGGACCGTTACTTTCAACATGCCGGAGACCCCTCCCCATTCAAAGGGGACGCAGGCCATCCGACACAGACTCTCCGAGTTGTCGGCTGATCGTACAGGGCAGAGAATGTTCGGTAGATATTGCTCTGGGGTCACCAGATGACAGCGGACGGCTGTCACACTGGCCCCGGTGTCTCGAAGGGCTTCGGCCCGTTGTCCATTGATGCTCACCCATTGGCCGTACTTCTGGGTGTTAGCGGGTAGGGGGACCCGCGGGACCATGTCTCTTCCCCCTAAGCACGCGAGAGTCATGGCGGCTGGCTCCCACCCTTGATACTCTTGCTCGTCTGTTTCTTGTTCCTCGGAGATCTGTTCTTCCCCTAGTGCCGCGGCGGTCACCTGGCGGGGTCTTGGGCTCTGATACTGCGGGCAGCTTGGGTCATTTGCATAGTGGCCGACTCGTTGGCATCGGTGACATGTAACATTGGCTCTGTATCCCGGTCGCGCCGGGGTGCTGCCCCGGTTGGCCGGGGGGGTGGTGCTGGTAGTGGGGGCGGCCGGAGTGTTGTCTCTTCCTCGTCCTTGGCCCCCTCCTCCTCCTCTGGATCGGTGGTGACCATTGTTGTTCCTGTTCTGCTCGTAGGACCCATTCCGGCCCACTCGGGTGATCTCCCACCGGTCAGCTTCGGCTGCGAGCTGCCGGGGATCGGTTAACTTGCTGTCGAGGAGGTGTTGGCGTAGTTCAATGAAGCAGTTGTTGGACAGATGCTCCCATACCATCAGATTGAACAACTGCTCGTAGGTCGTGACGTTGTTCCCTCTGATCCAGCCTTCGAAGGCTCGGCTAAAGTACGTTACATAGTCCACCCAAGTTGTACCTGGAATGCGTGTGCAGTCTCGGAACCTCTGACGGTACATCTCGGGCGTGAGGCCATAGCGAGTGAGGAGGGCCGCTTTCATATGGTCGTAGGAGGTCATCTGGTGGTCTGGGAGCTGTAACAGAGTATCGCGGCCCTCATTGAGGAATTTGCCCCATAGGCCGGCTCCCCAGTCGGCTCTATCGATCCGGTGCGCAGTCATCGCGATTTCATATGCTTTAAACCATTGCTGGATGTCGTCTTCTCGAAAATATTCTCGGACCACATCCTTGGGGATGTGCACTTTTTTGTCCGTGGTCCCGGGGGTGGACGGTCTGTCGGGCACCCCTAATTCTTTATTCTGTTTGCGCAGGTTGATCTCGGCTAGGTTCCGCTCGTGCTCGTACGTTAGTCTTTTTTCCTCGAGCTCCCTTTGCCTCTGTTTCTCCTCTCTTTCTTCTCGGAGGCGAAGGTGCTCTAAGTTTATTTTTTGCTCGGCCAATTTGAGTTCTATGTCCATCTTGAGTCGGGCCATTTCAAGTTCGTGTAGTCGGGCTTTTTCTCTTTCTTGGATCTCGTCTTGCGAGAGACCCGTTCTTTGCTCTTCAGGGGCCGTGTTGGTCTTTTTCGCGGTGCTTTGCTCCGGGGCTTCGACATCCCCGGTCTCTGCCCAAGATTCTAGGGCATGCTTAAAATCGTCCTTGGTACTTAGTCCGGTGGTAGCGATACCTAGTTCGATGCAGAACTGCTTTAGTTCACGATGGCTGTATTCCTCTAGCTTTTCCATTTGGAACTTCTCAGTTGATCCGCTCTCTTTAGTCGACATTGTTGTTCGTTGTGGGGTGAGCTACTCTCTGTACGTTATGCGGTGATTCGGATCGCGCCGCTGGCCACCAATGTTAGACGGACCGGGAGGGTCGGCCGAGATTACGGGGAGAGGTCTCCAGGGAGAGCCGTCTCCAACGACTGTACAGATAAGTAACTTCCCCCCCACAGACGGACACCACACAAGATTGAAGGTTAACGAGACTTTATATGCACTTCTTAGGTTACGTTGATATAATACAAGGAGGTCTGGACTCAGGGGTCCCCTCGGTTCTGATCTCTGGTTGAGGAAAAGGGTAGCGGGACAGTCTTAGTTACCAATGAGTTCAATAGCTCTCAATCCTCGAGCTCGGCGTGGTTGCTGATCGGGCCGTGGAGGAGCCAAGCAGGTCCCGAGATGGAGGAAGGGTGGTCGACGGGCCGTGGAGAAGCCAAGCAGGTCCCGAGATGGATGAAGGATGGTCGACGGGCCGTGGAGAAGCCAAGCAGGTCCCGAGATGGATGAAGGATGGTCGACGGGCCGTGGAGAAGCCAAGCAGGTCCCGATGCAGATGACAGTTACAACGGTCCGCGGCCTCGCCAGCAGATCCGGACGACGGTGAAGGATGAAGGTTACGACGGCTGTGGCAGCGCCACCAGGCAGGATGATGGTGCACAGGACAGAGCTACGGCAGCGCCAGTAGTCCGTCCAGGATGAGTTCTTCTTTCGTCTCTCGACTCCAAGATACAACTGCCTTCCTGTTCTGGAGCTGCCCCAGTTATAGGGCTGGCGTGCTTTGATGTCCGGACCCTCGCACTTGGAGGTCGGGAGGTCCGGGATGAGGGAGTCCAGACACCCAGCAGGGGGGTGGAGCCAGCGCCCGGGGAGGCGATGGGCGAGCGGCACTGGCCGGGGGAGAACCATCGACACCTCTTTCTCCCATTGACTGGCCAAGTAGCTCGCTCACCTCCTGGGTGGAGGGTGGTGCCGGAATGTCTGAGGCCGGGCTAGGCCCAGGGTTGAGGTCGATCGGGGGCCAGGCGGCCTCGTGGCGAAGTGTCCAAGATGGCGGCCCGGGCTGGGCGCGTGGGTCGGCCGTGGATCGGACCCACGAGGTTATCATGCTCGGGGGCAGGTGTCCCTGAGGGGACGTAGGACGTGCAATGGTGGGGTGTGGTGCTTGTATGACTGGCTCGGGCTTGGTCGAGCCGGGGGAGAGCGGCCCGTCACGTGGCCTGTCCAACAACTGGCCTCTAGGTTGGCTTTTGCCAGCTCTCTGAACCGCCGGGTCTGGTTGCGGAGGGTTAGGAGGTACCGGAAGACATCTGGTGGGTTCTTGAGAGGGGGCATCTCCCAGCCTTCCTTGACTAGGCTGAGCGGCCCCCGTACTGGGTGTCCATACAGCAGTTCAAACGGGCTGAAGCCCAGGGACTTCTGGGGGACCTCTCGATATGCGAAGAGGAGGCACGGCAGCAGCACATCCCACTGGCGACGGAGGGGCTCTTCCAACCCCCCGATCATCCCTTTGAGCGTGCAGTTGAACCGCTCAACGAGTCCGTTTCCTTGAGGGTGATAGGGGGTCGTGAATCGGTAGGTAACCCCGCACTGTTGCCAGAGGGACTTCATATATTTAGAAATAAAGTTCGTGCCTCTGTCGCTGACGACTTCTCGGGGGAAGCCCACACGGGAGAAGATCCCCATTAGAGCCCGGCCGACTACCGGGGCTGTCACAGTTCGCAGGGGGACAGCCTCGGGGTAGCGGGTGGCGTGGTCCACTAGCACCAGGATGAATCGATGGCCTTGTTTTGTACGCGGGTCCAGGGGCCCCACGATGTCGATCCCGACCCTCTCGAACGGGGTGGTGACCACGGGAAAAGGTTGCAGGGGGGCTTTTAGTTTGCGGCCGCTCTTTCCACTGGCTTGGCACGTGGGGCAAGATCGGCAATGCTGGTGTACATCGTTCCTCATTTTGGGCCAGAAGAAGTGGGTCACCAGACGACTGTAGGTTTTATCTTGACCCAGGTGTCCCGCCAGGGGGACGTCGTGGGCCAGGTTTAGCAGAAAGTCTCTAAAACGGAGGGGCACCACTAGTACTCGGCTGGCCCCCAGCTCCGCGATTCTTTGCTCACTGTACAGCAGATCATTGTCCCAGGAGATCCAGTGTGTTCCGGAGGTATCCCCTGCGCTTTGGGCGAGTGCTTGCTGGCGGAGTCCCTCGAGGGAGGGACAGGTCTTCTGTTCTTGGCGAAATTGTTCTTGCGTGGGCCCCCCCTCTTGAGGCCACTGGTCGAGGTTAGCGAGGTTTGGAGGTTGAGCTGGTTCTGGGGGGACGTCACGGTCGGTGGTTTCGGCCGGGGCGACCGGAGGCGGCGGCGCCGGCCATTCGGGTTCCTCTGGGCGGGGGTTGGCACGGGCGGCCATGGACCGGGTGGTGACACACGCCCAGTCCGGGACGCCTAACATCCCCAGGTGTTCTCTTCGTTCTACGGCTGCCCACGGAGAGCTTTCAAGGTCATTCCCCAGGAGGCAGTCTACGGGGGCATCGTCTCGGACCGTTACCTTCAACATGCCGGTGACCCCTCCCCATTCGAAGGGGACGCAGGCCATCCGGCACAGACTTTCCGAGTTATCGGCGGAACGTACAGGGCAGAGAATGTTTGGTAGATACTGTTCTGGGGTCACCAGGTGACAGCGGACGGCTGTTACACTGGCCCCGGTGTCACGAAGGGCTTCGGCCCGGCGTCCATTGATGCTCACCCATTGGCTGTACTTCTGGGTGTTAGCGGGTAGGGGGACCCGCGGGACTATGTCTTTCCCCCCTAAGCAGGCTAGAGCCATGGCGGCTGGCTCCCATTCTTGATGTTCCTGTTCATATTCCTCTTGTTCCTCTGAGATCTGTTCCTCCCCCAGAGCAGCAGCGGCTACTTGGCGGGGTCTTGGGCTCTGGTACTGGGGGCAGTTTGGGTCGTTTGCATAGTGGCCGACTCGTTGGCATCGATGGCACGTAACATTGGCTCGGTATCCCGGTCGCGCCGGGGTGCTGCCCCGGTTGGCCGGGGGGGTGGTGCTGGTAGCGGGGGCGACCGGGGCGTTGTCTCTTCCTCGTCCTTGGCCCCCTCCTCCTCCTCGGGGACGGTGCTGACCATTGTTGTTCCGGTTCTGTTCGTAGGACCCATTCCGGCCCACTCTGGTGATTTCCCACCGGTCAGCTTCGGCTGCGAGCTGCCGGGGATCCGTTAACTTGCTGTCGAGGAGGTGCTGGCGGAGTTCAATGAAGCAATTGTTCGACAGGTGCTCCCATACCATAAGATTGAACAGTTGTTCGTAGGTTGTGACCTTGCTTCCTTTGATCCAGCCCTCGAAGGCTCGGCTAAAATAGTTTACATAGTCCACCCAAGTTGTACCCGGGATGCGGGTGCAGTCTCGGAACCTCTGACGGTACATCTCGGGTGTGAGGCCATAGCGAGTGAGGAGTGCAGCTTTCATATGGTCATAGGAGGTCATCTGGTGGTCCGGGAGCTGTAGCAGGGCGTCGCGGCCCTCATTGAGGAATCTCCCCCATAGACCGGCTCCCCAATCGCTTCTATCGATCCGGTGTGCAGTCATAGCGATTTCATAGGCCTTAAACCATTGCTGGATGTTGTCCTCTCGGAAGTATTCTCGAACGACATCCTTGGGGATGTGTACCTTTTTCTCCGTTGTCCCTGGGGTGTGGGGTTGCTCGGACACCCCTACTTCTTTATTCTGCTTGCGTAGGTCGATCTCAGCTAGTTTTCGCTCGTGTTCATATGCCAGTCTCTTTTCCTCGAGCTCCCTTTGTCTCTGTTTCTCCTCTCTTTCTTCTCGGAGACGCAGGTGCTCTAAGTTGATTTTTTGTTCGGCCAACTTAAGTTCAATGTCCATTTTGAGCCGGGCCATTTCCAGCTCGTGTAGTCTGGTTTTTTCTCGTTCCTGGATCTCGTCTTGCGAGAGACCCGTTCTTCGCTCTTCAGGGGCCGTGGTGGTTTTTGCTGCGATGCTTTGATCAGGGGTTCCGGCAGCCCCGGTTTCTGCCCAAGATTCCAGGGCATGCTTAAAATCGTCTTTGGTACTTAGTCCGGTGGTAGCGATACCTAGTTCGATGCAGAATTGTTTTAGTTCACGATGGCTGTACTCGTCCAATTTCTCCATCTGGAATTTCTCGGTTGCTCCGCTTTCTTTAGTCGTCATCGTGATTTCGTCGTGGGGTAAGCTACTCTCTGTACGATTATGCGGTGATTCGGATCGCGCCGCTGGCCACCAATGTTAGACGGACCGGGAGGGTCGGCCGAGGATAAGGGGAGAGGTCTCCGGGGAGAGCCGTCTCCAGCGATCGTACAGACAAGTAACTTCCCCCCCACAGACGGACACCACACAAGGGTAAAGTTCAACGAGACTTTATAGGCAATTCTCTAAGTACGATGGAATGGTACAAGGAGGTCTGGACTCAGGGGTCCCCTCGATTCTGGTCTCTGGTTTGGGAAAAAGGGTAGCGGGACAGTCTTGTTACCAAAAAGGTGGAAATAGCTCTCAATCCTCGAGCTCGGCGTTCTAGATGATCGGGCCGCGGCGGAGCCAGCAGGTCCCGAGATGGACGAAGGAAACGACGGTCCGCGGCGGAGCCAGCAGGTCCCGATGAGATGATGGTTGCAAACGGTCCGCGGCCACGCCAGCAGGTCCCGACGACGATGAAGGATCGGAAGGTTACGAAGGTTGTGGCAGCGCCAGCAGGCAAGACAAAGGTGCACAAGGCAGAGCTACGGCAGCGCCGGTAGTCCGTCAAGGATGAGTTCTTCTTTGCGTCTCTCGACTCCAAGATACAACTGCCCTCCGGCTCTGGAGCTGCCCCAGTTATAGGGCTGATGTTCTTTGATGTCCGGACCCTCGCACCTGGAGGTCGGGAGGTCCGGGATGAGGGTGTCCCGACACCCAGCAGGGGGGTGGAGCCAGCGCCCGGGGAGGCGATGGCCGGGCGGCACTTGGCGGGGGAGAGCCATCGACACCTCTTTCTCCCATTGACTTGCCAAGTAGCCCGCTCACCTCCTGGGTGGATGGTGGTGCCGGGATGTCTGAGGCCTGGCTAGGCCCAGGGTTGAGGTCGATCGGGGGCCAGGCGGCCTCGTGGTGGAGTGTCCAAGATGGCGTCCCGGATGGGCGCGCGGGCCAGCAGTGGATCGGGCCCACGAGGTCGATATGTTCGAAGGCAGGGGTCCCTGAGGGGACGGGGGACGTGCAATGGTGGTGTGTGGTACTTGCGTGACCGGGCTCGGGCCTGGTCGGGCCGGGGGAGAGCGGCCCTTCATGTGGCCTGTCCAACACTGCCGCTTACGCAGTAACGACTTTGAAGACGATTGTGGAGACTGCAAGAGTGAATCAGAATTCTGCCCAAGCTGCAGAATTAATAGCTTTAACCAGAGCGTGTGTTTTAGCTAAGGGAAAGAGAGTGAATGTTTTTACGGATAGTCAGTACGCATTTGGCGTGGCCCATAGTTTTGGCCGTTTGTGGAGAGAAAGAGGTTTCATTACGTCCCATGGGACTAAGATTCAACATGGTCAGCTAGTTAACGACTTGTTGGAATCTCTAACCTTGCCGACTGAAGTTGCGATTGTGAAGTGCAGTGCGCATAAAGCAATCACGGATGATGTTGGTCGTGGAAATGCTTTTGCTGATGAAATCGCTAAACAGACAGCTAGAGACATGATGAGTAGAATGTATGTTGCTACGTCTGCAAGGTGGATTGCTGAATCTGGAATGTGTGAGGATACAATGGAAAGTGTGAAAGAGATTCAGAAAGAAGCAACTGAGGAAGAGAAACGTGTATGGAGAGAAAGTACGGGCAAATTGGATTCGAATGGGTGTTGGATTGATTTGACAGAACAGCAGCGTTGGATGTTACCTAATGCGTATGTGCTTGCAGTGGTGACGATGGCGCATGGAGTAGCACATATCAGTTCTAAAGGAATCTGTAAGATGTTGGCTCCAGTCTGGAAGAATGATGGGATCAGCAAGTGTGCAGAGAGAGTGGTGAAAAATTGTATGGTATGCCTGATGCATAATCCTGGCAAGGGAACTCCAACTCCTGCTGGTCACTTCGCTCCTCCTTCCTGCCCCTTTGAAGTGATTCAGTTAGACTTCATTCACATGGATCGCTGTAATAATTTGAAATATGTTTTGGTGGTAGTCTGTGCTTTTTCCAGATGGATCGAAGCATACCCACTAAAGGACAACACTGCCCTATCAACAGCCAAAATTCTTCTCAAAGAATATTTCCCTAGATTTGGTATGCCACGGATTGTATGGTCAGATAACGGAAGTGAGTTTATAGGGAAAGTTATGCAGAGTGTGTGTGCAGGCCTAGGTCTGAAACAAAAGTTCCACAGTGCGAACCATCCCCAGTCTGCTGGTTTAGTAGAGGGTTACAATGGCACTCTCAAACTGAAATTAGCCAAGATACAAGCATCCACAGGTTGAGCCTGGCCAGACGCACTTCCTTTGGCTTTGTTATCAACGAGAGCAACTGTACATTCTAGAGTGGGGCTTAGCCCTTATGAGATAGTGTTTGGCCGCCCGGCAAATATTTGGGGTGTGCCAAGGCCTAAGGAGTTTAGTTCTCTAGAATATCCTATGTTAATAGACTACCTTTACGACTTGACTGCTAAATTGAGTCTTATTCACCAACAGGTTTTCGATGCTTTACCAAAGCCTCCGGAGAGTCCAGGGCATCAGCTGAAACCCGGAGATCAAGTGGTTATCAGGAACTTCGCGAGGACGAAGAATCTTCAGCCCAGATACATCGGTCCCTTCCAGGTCCTGCTTGCAACGAGGACAGCAGTTCGTGTAGCTGGACGCAAGCACTGGGTGCACGCGTCCCATGTTAAGCGTGTCCCTTTGCCACTTCCTTACGACGACTGGGTGAAGAAGGGAATTGGTGCCTCCGAGTCTGAACGCACGCCAAAGTTCATCCCTTTCAGCGATGCCGAATTGATTACTGACACTCCGAAATCTGACTCTCCTCCTGAAAAGACTCCTTTGAACTCTGAACATTTGTCTCCTGCATCAGAAAAAACTCTGTCATCTGCGAACTTGAACACTGCAACAGATACCAGTGATACGCTATTTGCCGATCAAACAGTACCTGCGAAGCAAAGATATAATTTACGGAACCGTAAAATGGACAAATAAAGCAGGCAACTGCATATTGTGATATCTTGAAATATTGAACTTTTGCCTTCAGCCAGGAAGTTTGCTATTGTTTTATTGTTTTAAAATTGCCTTGCCGTCTGGGTAGCCGTAGGGTCGTGGCTGTGTGCCTAGTTGAATCTGCGGGGGTCTGACACAAGGTCGATCTTTCTGTTAGTTCTGGGAACTCCCAGGGCTGATAGAGGCATTTTCATCTACGTACACATCATCAGTGTTCGCGAGCGGATTGTAGAAGATGGAGCTTCCTGCGCTGCAACGAGAAAATGTGATTTATGTTCGCAGAAACAGACTTTACAGTATTCTTCACAGCAAATGCTTTTTGATGCAATGTGCCATTACATTTTTAATTGTCTTGATAACGTTGGTGGGTGGAATCGTTTTTGGTATAAGTTTGATTTATGTACCAATAACTACAGTACCTCCCCTTAATCCTGTTACTTCTACTGTTTCCTCTATTCACTCTTTTCACTCGTTTCCTGAACATGAGCAAGCCCGACGCTCAGAATTCATTAATAACACTTTTATACAGCTCTTGCACCAACACCAACTAGTAGTTAACACTACAAACTGCTGGGTGTGTGGTTTGATACCCCACACTATGGATAAAGGCATTCCCTATCTGGTTTTGCCTTTCAGCTACAATGGATCATTTCAGGCCCTTCAAACCATCTTTGCCTATGCCCTTGAAACCTATCCTCTGCGCCCCCCACGTTCTACTAAATATAACTCTGCCAACAAAGCCTTAGTCCAGGGAATTATTGACATGATCAAGGACGTCAATAATACTCCATCATACCCTAGAGACGAATTGCGAGTATATTTAAGTTGGAATTCTTCAGAATATCGCCTTAGCTTGGGAGAAAGCAAGCGTAAAAGCTCAACTCCAATCTGGGTCGTACCTCACCGAGGTCAGGTCTGTTTGCAAGGTAATGGGAGAAATCCGAGAGCTCAGCTAGGGAGGAGTGAGTGCGTAGAAACTTATGTGTTTCCGGCTAACTCTTCCCCTGCTTTTCTTACTGCTAGGGGTACTTACTTCATCTGTCTAGACAGAGCGTATACATGGTTGCCTGCCGACTTTTCAGGTTCATGTTATATTGCTCGATTGTTGCCTCCAACATACACTGCTTCATCTGACTACCACAGAACCAGAGTAGCGAGAGGTGTCTTCAGCAAGGAAGATACCGCTGGTCAGGAAGCTGGAGACTTTTTCAAAGGCTTCCTTCCGTTCTGGGGGCCTATGGCCAATAGTAGAAATATACGTCAGCTAACACGGGTAGTTGAATCTACTATTACCGAAACTGCTGGTGCCCTTAGCAATTTGACAGCTGAGCTTCAGGCGGATAGACTCATGACGTTGCAGAACCGTATGGTTCTAGACGTTATACTTGCAGATCGAGGTGGGGTATGCAGAATGATCCAATCGAGCTGCTGTGTCTTTATTCCTAATAATGCTCCAACAGTCTATGAGGCGATCTCTAAGCTACACAAGATTTCCGACTCTATACACGTAGACAAGGGAAACTGGTCCTTCATGGAGTGGTTTTGGACTCTGATCTCAGCGTGGGGATGGAAGGTTCTAATGGTCATTGGTGTCATCTTAGTATTCCTATTCTCATGTTGCCTGATTATCCAGTGTGGTCCAGCCCTGTGTAGTCTTTGTGCTGCAACCTGTTTTAGGAAACCACCTGCGTTTGGAGAAAAGGCACGAGAAAGAATGATGATACAACAACATGTCACTGACCTGATGAGCATAGAATTAGATTCTGACATAGACTGAGTAATTGCCTATGTAAGGGCAAAAGGAGGGTTTGAGGTTCCGTGACGATTTGAACCCGTGTTTTCAATGTTGTCGGAAATGCATAATATTGGTATCAGCGAACCGCAAATGATCCATTCAGCATATCCTGGTGTTTTCGCTACAATACGAGCAAGAGTACTCCTGTTATGAACACATTTCTGATCTACCCACGGCATCCATCTTAGATCATGGCAGCCATTTTGTGTTTCTTGCCCTCACATACGCAATAACCTCTGATCACTTCATTTCGATTAAGGACACGTAGCCTTAGCCGGAGATTCACCTCTTTTCATGACAAGTGCACCTTAAACCAGATCACGCTGTAGCTACATGACTCGACAAAGGGCTGCCTCCTCTGCCCGAGGCCAGCCCAACTGAACTGGTTCTCGTGTCCATTGTCCCGATCATGATTAGGCGGCCGAAGCCGGTAGCCTTGCCCATTTACAACCCACAAACATCTCTTATCCCGCTTTTCTATCTTCCACACCTGGCTCCCTTCCTTTCTTTCCAAATCTTTATTAGGGGGAGGTAACGAAATTTACGATGAGGCGGTCCGGCTCTTGAATACAATATTGACAAGGGATTGTGATGAACTAGTGGGAACCCCTCTTCGTAGATGTTTTGTATCAGATTTTATCGACGGTTCCTGTGTACGCCAAATATTTATTATTTATGACACAAAAGCTTTGGGAATGTACCAACATGTGAAGAATTCGCCTGAAGGCCAAAATTTAGTATATAAGGAGCAACCCTCTTTGTACAATTTGAACAGGCTCCTAGTTACTGCCCATGCGTAGTTTCTGTGACTTCTGTGTCCCTGCAGTAATAAACCTTTGGTCTTTGACGCCACCATCGAGAAGCCCGTGTTTCTGTTTATTTGCGCACCAAGGCAGGTGGAACTCCGGGGTCTTTGGGTGTTGTTCCCTGACACCTCTGGACGGAACCAAAAAGTCCAGAACTCCACCTCTCAGCCCTGGGACCGCCACCTCCCCAGGGCTTTAATCATAAAGTGCAGGGGGCATTGTGCCCCTCTCAGCCCTGGGACTGCCACCTCCCCAGGGCTTTAATCATAAAGTGCAGGGGGCATTGTGCCCCTCTCAGCCCCTAGGACCTCCCCCTCCCCAGGGCTTTAATCATAAAGTGCAGGGGGCATTGTGCCCCTCTCAGCCCTGGGACTGCCACCTCCCAGGGCTTTAATCATAAAGTGCAGGGGGCATTGTGCCCCTCTCAGCCCTAGGGACTGCCACCTCCCCAGGGCTTCAATCATAAAGTGCAGGGGGCATTGTGCCCCTCTCAGCCCTGGGACCGCCACCTCCCCAGGGATTTAATCATAAAGTGCAGGGGGCATTGTGCCCCTCTCAGCCCTGGGGACTGCCACCTCCCCAGGGCTTCAATCATAAAGTGCAGGGGGCATTGTGCCCCTCTCAGCCCCTGGGACCGCCCCCTCCCAAGGGCTTTAATCATAAAGTGCAGGGGGCATTGTGCCCCTCTCAGCCCCTGGGACCGCCCCCTCCCCGGGGCTTTAATCATAAAGTGCAGGGGGCATTGTGCCCCTTTCAGCCCCGGTACAGCCACCTCCCCGGGGCTTTAATCATAAAGTGCAGGGGGCATTGTGCCCCTCTCAGCCCTGGGACTGCCACCTCCCCAGGGCTTTAATCATAAAGTGCAGGGGGCATTGTGCCCCTCTCAGCCCTGGGGACTGCCACCTCCCCAGGGCTTCAATCATAAAGTGCAGGGGGCATTGTGCCCCTCTCAGCCCCGGGACAGCCACCTCCCCGGGGCTTTAATCATAAAGTGCAGGGGGCATTGTGCCCCTCTTAGCCCTGGGGACTGCCACCTCCCCAGGGCTTTAATCATAAAGTGCAGGGGGCATTGTGCCCCTCTCAGCCCTGGGACTGCCACCTCCCCAGGGCTTTAATCATAAAGTACAGGGGGCATTGTGCCCCTCTCAGCCCTGGGACTGCCACCTCCCCAGGACTTTAATCATAAAGTGCGGGGGGCATTGTGCCCCTCTCAGCCCTGGGGACTGCCACCTCCCCAAGGCTTCAATCATAAAGTGCAGGGGGCATTGTGCCCCTCTCAGCCCTGGGACTGCCACCTCCCCAGGGCTTTAATCATAAAGTGCAGGGGGCATTGTGCCCCTCTCAGCCCTGGGACTGCCACCTCCCCAGGGCTTTAATCATAAAGTGCAGGGGGCATTGTGCCCCTCTCAGCCCTGGGACCGCCACCTCCCCAGGGCTTTAATCATAAAGTGCAGGGGGCATTGTGCCCCTCTCAGCCCTGGGACCGCCACCTCCCCAGGGCTTTAATCATAAAGTGCAGGGGGCATTGTGCCCCTCTCAGCCCTGAGACCGCCACCTCCCCAGGGCTTTAATCATTAAGTGCAGGGGGCATTGTGCCCCTCTCAGCCCTGGGACCGCCACCTCCACAGGGCTTTAATCTTAAAGTGCAGGGGGCATTGTGCCCCTCTCATCCCTGGGACCGCCACCTCCCCAGGGCTTTAATCATAAAGTGCAGGGGGCATTGTGCCCCTCTCAGCCCCTGGGACCGCCCCCTCCCCAGGGCTTTAATCATAAAGTGCAGGGGGCATTGTGCCCCTCTCAGCCTTTGGGACCGCCCCCTCCCAAGGGCTTTAATCATAAATTGCAGGGGGCATTGTGCCCCTCTCAGCCCTGGAACCTCCCCCTCCCCAGGGCTTTAATCATAAAGTGCAGGGGGCATTGTGCCCCTCTCAGCCCTGGGACTGCCACCTCCCAGGGCTTTAATCATAAAGTGCAGGGGGCATTGTGCCCCTCTCAGCCCTAGGGACTGCCACCTCCCCAGGGCTTCAATCATAAAGTGCAGGGGGCATTGTGCCCCTCTCAGCCCTGGGACCGCCACCTCCCCAGGGATTTAATCATAAAGTGCAGGGGGCATTGTGCCCCTCTCAGCCCTGGGGACTGCCACCTCCCCAGGGCTTCAATCATAAAGTGCAGGGGGCATTGTGCCCCTCTCAGCCCCTGGGACCGCCCCCTCCCAAGGGCTTTAATCATAAAGTGCAGGGGGCATTGTGCCCCTCTCAGCCCCTGGGACCGCCCCCTCCCCGGGGCTTTAATCATAAAGTGCAGGGGGCATTGTGCCCCTTTCAGCCCCGGTACAGCCACCTCCCCGGGGCTTTAATCATAAAGTGCAGGGGGCATTGTGCCCCTCTCAGCCCTGGGACTGCCACCTCCCCAGGGCTTTAATCATAAAGTGCAGGGGGCATTGTGCCCCTCTCAGCCCTTGGGACCGGCACCTCCCCAGGGCTTTAATCATAAAGTGCAGGGGGCATTGTGCCCCTCTCAGCCCTGGGACCGCCACCTCCCCAGGGCTTTAATCATAAAGTGCAGGGGGCATTGTGCCCCTCTCAGCCCTGGGACCGCCACCTCCCCAGGGCTTTAATCATAAAGTGCAGGGGGCATTGTGCCCCTCTCAGCCCTGGGACCACCACCTCCCCAGGGCTTTAATCATAAAGTTCAGGGGGCATTGTGCCCCTCTCAGCCCTGGGACTGCCACCTCCCCAGGGCTTTAATCATAAAGTGCAGGGGGCATTGTGCCCCTCTCAGCCCCTAGGACCTCCCCCTCCCCAGGGCTTTAATCATAAAGTGCAGGGGGCATTGTGCCCCTCTCAGCCCTGGGACTGCCACCTCCCAGGGCTTTAATCATAAAGTGCAGGGGGCATTGTGCCCCTCTCAGCCCTGGGGACTGCCACCTCCCCAGGGCTTCAATCATAAAGTGCAGGGGGCATTGTGCCCCTCTCAGCCCTGGGACCGCCACCTCCCCAGGGATTTAATCATAAAGTGCAGGGGGCATTGTGCCCCTCTCAGCCCTGGGACCGCCACCTCCCCAGGGCTTTAATCATAAAGTGCAGGGGGGATTGTGCCCCTCTCAGCCCTGGGACCGCCACCTCCCCAGGGCTTTAATCATAAAGTGCAGGGGGCATTGTGCCCCTCTCAGCCCTGGGACCGCCACCTCCCCAGGGCTTTAATCATAAAGTGCAGGAGGCATTGTGCCCCTCTCAGCCCTGGGACTGCCACCTCCCCAGGGCTTTAATCATAAAGTGCAGGGGGCATTGTGCCCCTCTCAGCCCTGGGACTGCCACCTCCCCAGGGCTTTAATCATAAAGTGCAGGGGGCATTGTGCCCCTCTCAGCCCCTGGGACCGGCACCTCCCCAGGGCTTTAATCATAAAGTGCATGGGGCATTGTGCCCCTCTCAGCCCTGGGGCCGCCACCTCCCCAGGGCTTTAATCGTAAAGTGCAGGGGGCATTGTGCCCCTCTCAGCCCTGGGACCGCCACCTCCCCAGGGCTTTAATCATAAAGTGCAGGGGGCATTGTGCCCCTCTCATCCCTGGGACCGCCACCTCCCCAGGGCTTTAATCATAAAGTGCAGGGGGCATTGTGCCCCTCTCAGCCCCTGGGACCGCCCCCTCCCCAGGGCTTTAATCATAAAGTGCAGGGGGCATTGTGCCCCTCTCAGCCTTTGGGACCGCCCCCTCCCAAGGGCTTTAATCATAAATTGCAGGGGGCATTGTGCCCCTCTCAGCCCTGGAACCTCCCCCTCCCCAGGGCTTTAATCATAAAGTGCAGGGGGCATTGTGCCCCTCTCAGCCCTGGGACTGCCACCTCCCAGGGCTTTAATCATAAAGTGCAGGGGGCATTGTGCCCCTCTCAGCCCTAGGGACTGCCACCTCCCCAGGGCTTCAATCATAAAGTGCAGGGGGCATTGTGCCCCTCTCAGCCCTGGGACCGCCACCTCCCCAGGGATTTAATCATAAAGTGCAGGGGGCATTGTGCCCCTCTCAGCCCTGGGGACTGCCACCTCCCCAGGGCTTCAATCATAAAGTGCAGGGGGCATTGTGCCCCTCTCAGCCCCTGGGACCGCCCCCTCCCAAGGGCTTTAATCATAAAGTGCAGGGGGCATTGTGCCCCTCTCAGCCCCTGGGACCGCCCCCTCCCCGGGGCTTTAATCATAAAGTGCAGGGGGCATTGTGCCCCTTTCAGCCCCGGTACAGCCACCTCCCCGGGGCTTTAATCATAAAGTGCAGGGGGCATTGTGCCCCTCTCAGCCCTGGGACTGCCACCTCCCCAGGGCTTTAATCATAAAGTGCAGGGGGCATTGTGCCCCTCTCAGCCCTGGGGACTGCCACCTCCCCAGGGCTTCAATCATAAAGTGCAGGGGGCATTGTGCCCCTCTCAGCCCCGGGACAGCCACCTCCCCGGGGCTTTAATCATAAAGTGCAGGGGGCATTGTGCCCCTCTTAGCCCTGGGGACTGCCACCTCCCCAGGGCTTTAATCATAAAGTGCAGGGGGCATTGTGCCCCTCTCAGCCCTGGGACTGCCACCTCCCCAGGGCTTTAATCATAAAGTACAGGGGGCATTGTGCCCCTCTCAGCCCTGGGACTGCCACCTCCCCAGGACTTTAATCATAAAGTGCGGGGGGCATTGTGCCCCTCTCAGCCCTGGGGACTGCCACCTCCCCAAGGCTTCAATCATAAAGTGCAGGGGGCATTGTGCCCCTCTCAGCCCTGGGACTGCCACCTCCCCAGGGCTTTAATCATAAAGTGCAGGGGGCATTGTGCCCCTCTCAGCCCTGGGACTGCCACCTCCCCAGGGCTTTAATCATAAAGTGCAGGGGGCATTGTGCCCCTCTCAGCCCTGGGACCGCCACCTCCCCAGGGCTTTAATCATAAAGTGCAGGGGGCATTGTGCCCCTCTCAGCCCTGGGACCGCCACCTCCCCAGGGCTTTAATCATAAAGTGCAGGGGGCATTGTGCCCCTCTCAGCCCTGAGACCGCCACCTCCCCAGGGCTTTAATCATTAAGTGCAGGGGGCATTGTGCCCCTCTCAGCCCTGGGACCGCCACCTCCACAGGGCTTTAATCTTAAAGTGCAGGGGGCATTGTGCCCCTCTCATCCCTGGGACCGCCACCTCCCCAGGGCTTTAATCATAAAGTGCAGGGGGCATTGTGCCCCTCTCAGCCCCTGGGACCGCCCCCTCCCCAGGGCTTTAATCATAAAGTGCAGGGGGCATTGTGCCCCTCTCAGCCTTTGGGACCGCCCCCTCCCAAGGGCTTTAATCATAAATTGCAGGGGGCATTGTGCCCCTCTCAGCCCTGGAACCTCCCCCTCCCCAGGGCTTTAATCATAAAGTGCAGGGGGCATTGTGCCCCTCTCAGCCCTGGGACTGCCACCTCCCAGGGCTTTAATCATAAAGTGCAGGGGGCATTGTGCCCCTCTCAGCCCTAGGGACTGCCACCTCCCCAGGGCTTCAATCATAAAGTGCAGGGGGCATTGTGCCCCTCTCAGCCCTGGGACCGCCACCTCCCCAGGGATTTAATCATAAAGTGCAGGGGGCATTGTGCCCCTCTCAGCCCTGGGGACTGCCACCTCCCCAGGGCTTCAATCATAAAGTGCAGGGGGCATTGTGCCCCTCTCAGCCCCTGGGACCGCCCCCTCCCAAGGGCTTTAATCATAAAGTGCAGGGGGCATTGTGCCCCTCTCAGCCCCTGGGACCGCCCCCTCCCCGGGGCTTTAATCATAAAGTGCAGGGGGCATTGTGCCCCTTTCAGCCCCGGTACAGCCACCTCCCCGGGGCTTTAATCATAAAGTGCAGGGGGCATTGTGCCCCTCTCAGCCCTGGGACTGCCACCTCCCCAGGGCTTTAATCATAAAGTGCAGGGGGCATTGTGCCCCTCTCAGCCCTTGGGACCGGCACCTCCCCAGGGCTTTAATCATAAAGTGCAGGGGGCATTGTGCCCCTCTCAGCCCTGGGACCGCCACCTCCCCAGGGCTTTAATCATAAAGTGCAGGGGGCATTGTGCCCCTCTCAGCCCTGGGACCGCCACCTCCCCAGGGCTTTAATCATAAAGTGCAGGGGGCATTGTGCCCCTCTCAGCCCTGGGACCGCCACCTCCCCAGGGCTTTAATCATAAAGTGCAGGGGGCATTGTGCCCCTCTCAGCCCTGGGACCACCACCTCCCCAGGGCTTTAATCATAAAGTTCAGGGGGCATTGTGCCCCTCTCAGCCCTGGGACTGCCACCTCCCCAGGGCTTTAATCATAAAGTGCAGGGGGCATTGTGCCCCTCTCAGCCCCTAGGACCTCCCCCTCCCCAGGGCTTTAATCATAAAGTGCAGGGGGCATTGTGCCCCTCTCAGCCCTGGGACTGCCACCTCCCAGGGCTTTAATCATAAAGTGCAGGGGGCATTGTGCCCCTCTCAGCCCTGGGGACTGCCACCTCCCCAGGGCTTCAATCATAAAGTGCAGGGGGCATTGTGCCCCTCTCAGCCCTGGGACCGCCACCTCCCCAGGGATTTAATCATAAAGTGCAGGGGGCATTGTGCCCCTCTCAGCCCTGGGACCGCCACCTCCCCAGGGCTTTAATCATAAAGTGCAGGGGGGATTGTGCCCCTCTCAGCCCTGGGACCGCCACCTCCCCAGGGCTTTAATCATAAAGTGCAGGGGGCATTGTGCCCCTCTCAGCCCTGGGACCGCCACCTCCCCAGGGCTTTAATCATAAAGTGCAGGAGGCATTGTGCCCCTCTCAGCCCTGGGACTGCCACCTCCCCAGGGCTTTAATCATAAAGTGCAGGGGGCATTGTGCCCCTCTCAGCCCTGGGACTGCCACCTCCCCAGGGCTTTAATCATAAAGTGCAGGGGGCATTGTGCCCCTCTCAGCCCCTGGGACCGGCACCTCCCCAGGGCTTTAATCATAAAGTGCATGGGGCATTGTGCCCCTCTCAGCCCTGGGGCCGCCACCTCCCCAGGGCTTTAATCGTAAAGTGCAGGGGGCATTGTGCCCCTCTCAGCCCTGGGACCGCCACCTCCCCAGGGCTTTAATCATAAAGTGCAGGGGGCATTGTGCCCCTCTCAGCCCTGGGACCGCCACCTCCCCAGGGCTTTAATCATAAAGTGCAGGGGGCATTGTGCCCCTCTCAGCCCTGGGACTGCCACCTCCCCAGGGCTTTAATCATAAAGTGCAGGGGGCATTGTGCCCCTCTCAGCCCCTAGGACCTCCCCCTCCCCAGGGCTTTAATCATAAAGTGCAGGAGGCATTGTGCCCCTCTCAGCCCTGGGACTGCCACCTCCCAGGGCTTTAATCATAAAGTGCAGGGGGCATTGTACCCCTCTCAGCCCCTGGGACCGCCCCCTCCCCAGGGCTTTAATCATAAAGTGCAGGGGGCATTGTGCCCCTCTCAGCCTTTGGGACCGCCCCCTCCCAAGGGCTTTAATCATAAATTGCAGGGGGCATTGTGCCCCTCTCAGCCCTGGGACCGCCACCTCCCCAGGGCTTTAATCATAAAGTGCAGGGGGCATTGTGCCCCTCTCAGCCCTGGGACCGCCACCTCCCCAGGGCTTTAATCATAAAGTGCAGGGGGCATTGTGCCCCTCTCAGCCCTGGGGACCGCCACCTCCCCAGGGCTTTAATCATAAAGTGCAGGGGGCATTGTGCCCCTCTCAGCCCTGGGAGCGCCACCTCCCCAGGGCTTTAATCATAAAGTGCAGGGGGCATTGTGCCCCTCTCAGCCCTGGGACCGCCACCTCCCCAGGGCTTTAATCATAAAGTGCAGGGGGCATTGTGCCACTCTCAGCCCTGGGACCGCCACCTCCCCAGGGCTTTAATCATAAAGTGCAGGGGGCATTGTGCCCCTCTCAGCCCTGGGACCGCCACCTCCCCAGGGCTTTAATCATAAAGTGCAGGGGGGATTGTGCCCCTCTCAGCCCTGGGACCGCCACCTCCCCAGGGCTTTAATCATAAAGTGCAGGGGGCATTGTGCCCCTCTCAGCCCTGGGACCGCCACCTCCCCAGGGCTTTAATCATAAAGTGCAGGAGGCATTGTGCCCCTCTCAGCCCTGGGACCGCCACCTCCCCAGGGCTTTACTCATAAAGTGCAGGGGGCATTGTGCCCCTCTCAGCCCTGGGACTGCCACCTCCCCAGGGCTTTAATCATAAAGTGCAGGGGGCATTGTGCCCCTCTCAGCCCCTGGGACCGGCACCTCCCCCGGGCTTTAATCATAAAGTGCAGGGGGCATTGTGCCCCTCTCAGCCCTGGGGCCGCCACCTCCCCAGGGCTTTAATCGTAAAGTGCAGGGGGCATTGTGCCCCTCTCAGCCCTGGGACCGCCACCTCCCCAGGGCTTTAATCATAAAGTGCAGGGGGCATTGTGCCCCTCTCAGCCCTGGGACCGCCACCTCCCCAGGGCTTTAATCATAAAGTGCAGGGGGCATTGTGCCCCTCTCAGCCCTGGGACTGCCACCTCCCCAGGGCTTTAATCATAAAGTGCAGGGGGCATTGTGCCCCTCTCAGCCCCTAGGACCTCCCCCTCCCCAGGGCTTTAATCATAAAGTGCAGGAGGCATTGTGCCCCTCTCAGCCCTGGGACTGCCACCTCCCAGGGCTTTAATCATAAAGTGCAGGGGGCATTGTGCCCCTCTCAGCCCCTGGGACCGCCCCCTCCCCAGGGCTTTAATCATAAAGTGCAGGGGGCATTGTGCCCCTCTCAGCCTTTGGGACCGCCCCCTCCCCAGGGCTTTAATCATAAATTGCAGGGGGCATTGTGCCCCTCTCAGCCCTGGGACCGCCACCTCCCCAGGGCTTTAATCATAAAGTGCAGGGGGCATTGTGCCCCTCTCAGCCCTGGGACCGCCACCTCCCCAGGGCTTTAATCATAAAGTGCAGGGGGCATTGTGCCCCTCTCAGCCCTGGGGACCGCCACCTCCCCAGGGCTTTAATCATAAAGTGCAGGGGGCATTGTGCCCCTCTCAGCCCTTGGGACTGCCACCTCCCCAGGGCTTTAATCATAAAGTGCAGGGGGCATTGTGCCCCTCTCAGCCCCTGGGACCGCCCCCTCCCCAGGGCTTTAATCATAAAGTGCAGGGGGCATTGTGCCCCTCTCAGCCCTTGGGAGTGCCACCTCCCCAGGGCTTTATTCATAAAGTGCAGGGGGCATTGTGCCCCTCTCAGCCCTGGGACAGCCACCTCCCCGGGGCTTTAATCATAAAGTGCAGGGGGCATTGTGCCCCTTTCAGCCCTGGGACAGCCACCTCCCCGGGGCTTTAATCATAAAGTGCAGGGGGCATTGTGCCCCTCTCAGCCCCTGGGACCGGCACCTCCCCAGGGCTTTAATCATAAAGTGCAGGGGGCATTGTGCCCCTCTCAGCCCTGGGGACTGCCACCTCCCCAGGGCTTTAATCATAAAGTGCAGGGGGCATTGTGCCCCTCTCAGCCCTGGGACTGCCACCTCCCCAGGGCTTTAATCATAAAGTGCAGGGGGCATTGTGCCCCTCTCAGCCCTGGGGACTGCCACCTCCCCAGGGCTTCAATCATAAAGTGCAGGGGGCATTGTGCCCCTCTCAGCCCTGGGACAGCCACCTCCCCGGGGCTTTAATCATAAAGTGCAGGGGGCATTGTGCCCCTCTCAGCCCTGGGGACTGCCACCTCCCCAGGGCTTTAATAATAAAGTGCAGGGGGCATTGTGCCCCTCTCAGCCCTGGGACTGCCACCTCCCCAGGGCTTTAATCATAAAGTGCAGGGGGCATTGTGCCCCTCTCAGCCCTGGGGACTGCCACCTCCCCAGGGCTTCAATCATAAAGTGCAGGGGGCATTGTGCCCCTCTCAGCCCTGGGACAGCCACCTCCCCAGGGCTTTAATCATAAAGTGCAGGGGGGATTGTGCCCCTCTCAGCCCTGGGACCGCCACCTCCCCAGGGCTTTAATCATAAAGTGCAGGGGGCATTGTGCCCCTCTCAGCCCTGGGACCGCCACCTCCCCAGGGCTTTAATCATAAAGTGCAGGAGGCATTGTGCCCCTCTCAGCCCTGGGACCGCCACCTCCCCAGGGCTTTAATCATAAAGTGCAGGGGGCATTGTGCCCCTCTCAGCCCTGGGGCCGCCACCTCCCCAGGGCTTTAATCGTAAAGTGCAGGGGGCATTGTGCCCCTCTCAGCCCTGGGGCCGCCACCTCCCCAGGGCTTTAATCGTAAAGTGCAGGGGGCATTGTGCCCCTCTCAGCCCTGGGACCGCCACCTCCCCAGGGCTTTAATCATAAAGTGCAGGGGGCATTGTGCCCCTCTCAGCCCTGGGACCGCCACCTCCCCAGGGCTTTAATCATAAAGTGTAGGGGGCATTGTGCCCCTCTCAGCCCTGGGACTGCCACCTCCCCAGGGCTTTAATCATAAAGTGCAGGGGGCATTGTGCCCCTCTCAGCCCCTAGGACCTCCCCCTCCCCAGGGCTTTAATCATAAAGTGCAGGAGGCATTGTGCCCCTCTCAGCCCTGGGACTGCCACCTCCCAGGGCTTTAATCATAAAGTGCAAGGGGCATTGTACCCCTCTCAGCCCCTGGGACCGCCCCCTCCCCACGGCTTTAATCATAAAGTGCAGGGGGCATTGTGCCCCTCTCAGCCTTTGGGACCGCCCCCTCCCCAGGGCTTTAATCATAAATTGCAGGGGGCATTGTGCCCCTCTCAGCCCTGGGGCCGCCACCTCCCCAGGGCTTTAATCGTAAAGTGCAGGGGGCATTGTGCCCCTCTCAGCCCTGGGGCCGCCACCTCCCCAGGGCTTTAATCGTAAAGTGCAGGGGGCATTGTGCCCCTCTCAGCCCTGGGACCGCCACCTCCCCAGGGCTTTAATCATAAAGTGCAGGGGGCATTGTGCCCCTCTCAGCCCTGGGACCGCCACCTCCCCAGGGCTTTAATCATAAAGTGCAGGGGGCATTGTGCCCCTCTCAGCCCTGGGACCATGTTGGACAGGCCACGTGACGGGCCGCTCTCCCCCGGCTCGACCAAGCCCGAGCCAGTCATACAAGCACCACACCCCACCATTGCACGTCCTACGTCCCCTCAGGGACACCTGCCCCCGAGCATGATAACCTCGTGGGTCCGATCCACGGCCGACCCACGCGCCCAGCCCGGGCCGCCATCTTGGACACTTCGCCACGAGGCCGCCTGGCCCCCGATCGACCTCAACCCTGGGCCTAGCCCGGCCTCAGACATTCCGGCACCACCCTCCACCCAGGAGGTGAGCGAGCTACTTGGCCAGTCAATGGGAGAAAGAGGTGTCGATGGTTCTCCCCCGGCCAGTGCCGCTCGCCCATCGCCTCCCCGGGCGCTGGCTCCACCCCCCTGCTGGGTGTCTGGACTCCCTCATCCCGGACCTCCCGACCTCCAAGTGCGAGGGTCCGGACATCAAAGCACGCCAGCCCTATAACTGGGGCAGCTCCAGAACAGGAAGGCAGTTGTATCTTGGAGTCGAGAGACGAAAGGAGAACTCATCCTGGACGGACTACTGGCGCTGCCGTAGCTCTGTCCTGTGCACCATCATCCTGCCTGGTGGCGCTGCCACAGCCGTCGTAACCTTCATCCTTCACCGTCGTCCGGATCTGCTGGCGAGGCCGCGGACCGTTGTAACTGTCATCTGCATCGGGACCTGCTTGGCTTCTCCACGGCCCGTCGACCATCCTTCATCCATCTCGGGACCTGCTTGGCTTCTCCACGGCCCGTCGACCATCCTTCATCCATCTCGGGACCTGCTTGGCTTCTCCACGGCCCGTCGACCACCCTTCCTCCATCTCGGGACCTGCTTGGCTCCTCCACGGCCCGATCAGCAACCACGCCGAGCTCGAGGATTGAGAGCTATTGAACTCATTGGTAACTAAGACTGTCCCGCTACCCTTTTCCTCAACCAGAGATCAGAACCGAGGGGACCCCTGAGTCCAGACCTCCTTGTATTATATCAACGTAACCTAAGAAGTGCATATAAAGTCTCGTTAACCTTCAATCTTGTGTGGTGTCCGTCTGTGGGGGGGAAGTTACTTATCTGTACAGTCGTTGGAGACGGCTCTCCCTGGAGACCTCTCCCCGTAATCTCGGCCGACCCTCCCGGTCCGTCTAACATTGGTGGCAGCGGCGGGATCCGAATCACCGCATAACGTACAGAGAGTAGCTCACCCCACAACGAACAACAATGTCGACTAAAGAGAGCGGATCAACTGAGAAGTTCCAAATGGAAAAGCTAGAGGAATACAGCCATCGTGAACTAAAGCAGTTCTGCATCGAACTAGGTATCGCTACCACCGGACTAAGTACCAAGGACGATTTTAAGCATGCCCTAGAATCTTGGGCAGAGACCGGGGATGTCGAAGCCCCGGAGCAAAGCACCGCGAAAAAGACCAACACGGCCCCTGAAGAGCAAAGAACGGGTCTCTCGCAAGACGAGATCCAAGAAAGAGAAAAAGCCCGACTACACGAACTTGAAATGGCCCGACTCAAGATGGACATAGAACTCAAATTGGCCGAGCAAAAAATAAACTTAGAGCACCTTCGCCTCCGAGAAGAAAGAGAGGAGAAACAGAGGCAAAGGGAGCTCGAGGAAAAAAGACTAACGTACGAGCACGAGCGGAACCTAGCCGAGATCAACCTGCGCAAACAGAATAAAGAATTAGGGGTGCCCGACAGACCGTCCACCCCCGGGACCACGGACAAAAAAGTGCACATCCCCAAGGATGTGGTCCGAGAATATTTTCGAGAAGACGACATCCAGCAATGGTTTAAAGCATATGAAATCGCGATGACTGCGCACCGGATCGATAGAGCCGACTGGGGAGCCGGCCTATGGGGCAAATTCCTCAATGAGGGCCGCGATACTCTGTTACAGCTCCCAGACCACCAGATGACCTCCTACGACCATATGAAAGCGGCCCTCCTCACTCGCTATGGCCTCACGCCCGAGATGTACCGTCAGAGGTTCCGAGACTGCACACGCATTCCAGGTACAACTTGGGTGGACTATGTAACGTACTTTAGCCGAGCCTTCGAAGGCTGGATCAGAGGGAACAACGTCACGACCTACGAGCAGTTGTTCAATCTGATGGTATGGGAGCATCTGTCCAACAACTGCTTCATTGAACTACGCCAACACCTCCTCGACAGCAAGTTAACCGATCCCCGGCAGCTCGCAGCCGAAGCTGACCGGTGGGAGATCACCCGAGTGGGCCGGAATGGGTCCTACGAGCAGAACAGGAACAACAATGGTCACCACCGATCCAGAGGAGGAGGAGGGGGCCAAGGACGAGGAAGAGACAACACTCCGGCCGCCCCCACTACCAGCACCACCCCCCCGGCCAACCGGGGCAGCACCCCGGCGCGACCGGGATACAGAGCCAATGTTACATGTCACCGATGCCAACGAGTCGGCCACTATGCAAATGACCCAAGCTGCCCGCAGTATCAGAGCCCAAGACCCCGCCAGGTGACCGCCGCGGCACTAGGGGAAGAACAGATCTCCGAGGAACAAGAAACAGACGAGCAAGAGTATCAAGGGTGGGAGCCAGCCGCCATGACTCTCGCGTGCTTAGGGGGAAGAGACATGGTCCCGCGGGTCCCCCTACCCGCTAACACCCAGAAGTACGGCCAATGGGTGAGCATCAATGGACAACGGGCCGAAGCCCTTCGAGACACCGGGGCCAGTGTGACAGCCGTCCGCTGTCATCTGGTGACCCCAGAGCAATATCTACCGAACATTCTCTGCCCTGTACGATCAGCCGACAACTCGGAGAGTCTGTGTCGGATGGCCTGCGTCCCCTTTGAATGGGGAGGGGTCTCCGGCATGTTGAAAGTAACGGTCCGAGACGACGCCCCCGTGGACTGCCTCCTCGGAAATGACCTGGAAAGCTCCCCGTGGGCAGCCGTGGAGCGAAAAGAACACTTGGGGATGTTGGGCGTCCCAGACTGGGCGTGCGTCACCACCCGGTCTATGGCCGCCCGTGCCAACCATCACCCGGAAGAACCAGAATGGCCGGCGCCTCCGCCTCCGGTCGCCCCCGCCGAGACCCCCGACCAGTGCATCCCCCTCGAACCTGCTCAACCTTCCGACCTTGCTAATCTCGACCAGTGGGCTCAAGAAGGGGGGCCCACACAAGAACAATTTCGTCAGGAGCAGAAGACCTGTCCCTCCCTTGAGGGACTCCGACAACAAGCGCTCGCCCAAAGCGCAGGGGATACCTCCGGAGCTCATTGGGTCTACTGGGACAATGACCTACTGTACAGCGAGCAACGAATCGCCGAGCTGGGGGCCAACCGAGTACTAGTGGTGCCACTCCGCTTTAGAGACTTCCTGCTAAATCTGGCCCACGATGTCCCCCTGGCAGGGCACCTGGGACAAGATAAAACCTACAGCCGCCTAGTGACCCACTTCTTCTGGCCAAAAATGAGAAACGATGTGCACCAGCATTGCCGATCTTGCCCCACGTGCCAAGCCAGTGGGAAGAGCGGCCGCAAATTAAAGGCCCCCCTGCAACCCTTTCCCGTAGTCACAACCCCCTTTGAGAGGGTCGGAATAGACATTGTGGGACCCCTAGACCCACGTACAAGACAAGGCCATCGCTTCATCCTAGTACTAGTGGACCACGCCACCCGCTACCCTGAGGCTATTCCTCTCCGGACCGTCACAGCCCCAGTGGTCGGCAGGGCCCTGATGGGGATCTTCTCCCGTGTGGGGTTCCCCCGAGAAGTCGTCAGTGACAGAGGCACGAACTTTATTTCCAAATACATGAAGTCCCTCTGGCAACAGTGTGGGGTCACCTACCGCTTCACGACCCCCTATCACCCCCAAGGAAACGGACTTGTTGAACGGTTCAATCGCACACTAAAAGGGATGATCGGGGGATTGGAAGAACCCCTCCGTCGCCAGTGGGACGTGCTGCTGCCGTGCCTCCTCTTCGCCTACCGGGAGGTCCCACAGAAGTCCCTAGGCTTCAGCCCATTCGAGCTGCTCTATGGGCACCCAGTACGGGGGCCACTCAGCCTGATCAAAGAAGGCTGGGAGTTGCCTCCGGCCAAGAGTCCTCCAGATGTCTTCCGGTACCTCCTCACCCTCCGCAACCAGTCCCAGCGGTTCAGAGACCTAGCGAAAGCCAACCTAGAGGCCAGTCAAGAGGACATGAAGAGATGGTATGACCAGAACGCCTCATCTATTGAATTCGAGCCGGGGCAACAGGTCTGGGTAATGTCCCCCACAGAACCGTGCGCTCTCCAAGACAAATGGACGGGACCCTTCAAGGTAATCGAGCGCAAGGGACCCGCCACCTATCTGATCGATATGGAGTCCGCCCGGAATCCGCTCCGAGTCCTCCACACCAACAGACTGAAACCCCACTTTGCACGAACAGAACTCAGCCTCTTGATGGCCACAGACAACGGGGTTGAGGACGACTCCGAGCCTCTCCCTGACCTCTTGCGGACCCAGGAGCAAGACGGCTCCGTGGATGGGGTCCGACTCTCGGAGACCCTCACCCAGGAACAACGCCAAGAGTGCCAAGCCCTCCTATCACGATTTGCCAGCCTGTTCTCCCTCACCCCAGGTGTCACTTCCTGGTGTGTGCACGATGTGGACACCGGAGACAGCCCTCCTATCCGCCACCGGGCCTACCGCGTACCTGATCGGGTACGGGCCTGCATCCAGGCGGAAGTAACTAAGATGCTCACGCTCGGGGTCATCGAGCCCTCCGACAGTCCATGGGCCAGCCCGGTCGTACTGGTCCCCAAAGCAGCCGCCCCCGGAACCACACCCGAACTCCGGTTCTGTGTCGACTACCGGGGCCTGAATGAAGTCACCAGAACGGACGCACACCCCATCCCCCGGGCAGATGAACTGGTCGACCGAATGGGCGCTGCCCGTTACCTCAGCATCTTCGATCTAACGGCAGGCTATTGGCAGATCGGCCTCACACCCCGAGCACAAGAACGTTCTGCCTTCTCCACCCCCGATGGCCACTATCACTTCACGGTCATGCCCTTCGGCATGAAAAATGCCCCAGCGACTTTCCAACGGCTCGTCAATCAGGTCCTGGCGGGGCTCGAAGAGTTCAGCGCCGCCTACCTGGACGACATCGCTGTGTACAGCCACCACTGGACCGAGCACCTCCACCACCTCCAGGCAGTGTTGCAAGCCCTTCAGCGAGCTGGCCTCACGATCAAGGCCAGCAAATGTCAAATTGGACAAGGGTCAGTGACCTACCTCGGACACCAAGTGGGAAGCGGTCTAGTGGCCCCTCTTCAACTGAAAATTGCCGCCATCCAGAACTGGCAACCCCCTAACACTCAAACTGAGGTGCGAGCCTTCCTGGGCCTCACGGGCTACTACCGAAGGTTCGTGAAAGACTATGGTACCATCGTGGGGCCTCTCACCGAACTCACGTCGAAAAATCAGCCCAAGAAGGTGAACTGGACCCCAGAGTGTCAAGCGGCCTTCGAACAGCTAAAGGCCGCCATGTGTTCCGCTCCTGTACTCCAGGCCCCAGACTACAGCCGGGAGTTCGTCGTCCAGACGGACGCCTCCGACCAGGGCATTGGGGCGGTCCTGTCCCAGGTGAACACCGAAGGCCTTGATCAACCGGTGGCCTTCATCAGCCGGAGACTCCTACCACGGGAGCAACGCTGGAGCACCATAGAGAGGGAAGCCTTCGCTGTGGTATGGGCCCTCAAGAAGCTCCGACCCTACCTTTTTGGCACCCACTTCCGGGTGCAGACTGACCACCGACCCCTGCAGTGGTTGATGCATATGCGGGGGGAAAACCCAAAACTGCTACGCTGGTCCATCTCCTTGCAAGGTATGGACTTTACCGTTGAACACCGGCCTGGGTCTGACCACGCCAACGCGGATGGCCTGTCCCGGTTTTTCCGCCTCGACGAAGAGAGTCCCCAAGAGGATGGGTAACTCTCCCCGCCTTCAGCTGGGGGGGACGCATGTTGGACAGGCCACGTGACGGGCCGCTCTCCCCCGGCTCGACCAAGCCCGAGCCAGTCATACAAGCACCACACCCCACCATTGCACGTCCTACGTCCCCTCAGGGACACCTGCCCCCGAGCATGATAACCTCGTGGGTCCGATCCACGGCCGACCCACGCGCCCAGCCCGGGCCGCCATCTTGGACACTTCGCCACGAGGCCGCCTGGCCCCCGATCGACCTCAACCCTGGGCCTAGCCCGGCCTCAGACATTCCGGCACCACCCTCCACCCAGGAGGTGAGCGAGCTACTTGGCCAGTCAATGGGAGAAAGAGGTGTCGATGGTTCTCCCCCGGCCAGTGCCGCTCGCCCATCGCCTCCCCGGGCGCTGGCTCCACCCCCCTGCTGGGTGTCTGGACTCCCTCATCCCGGACCTCCCGACCTCCAAGTGCGAGGGTCCGGACATCAAAGCACGCCAGCCCTATAACTGGGGCAGCTCCAGAACAGGAAGGCAGTTGTATCTTGGAGTCGAGAGACGAAAGGAGAACTCATCCTGGACGGACTACTGGCGCTGCCGTAGCTCTGTCCTGTGCACCATCATCCTGCCTGGTGGCGCTGCCACAGCCGTCGTAACCTTCATCCTTCACCGTCGTCCGGATCTGCTGGCGAGGCCGCGGACCGTTGTAACTGTCATCTGCATCGGGACCTGCTTGGCTTCTCCACGGCCCGTCGACCATCCTTCATCCATCTCGGGACCTGCTTGGCTTCTCCACGGCCCGTCGACCATCCTTCATCCATCTCGGGACCTGCTTGGCTTCTCCACGGCCCGTCGACCACCCTTCCTCCATCTCGGGACCTGCTTGGCTCCTCCACGGCCCGATCAGCAACCACGCCGAGCTCGAGGATTGAGAGCTATTGAACTCATTGGTAACTAAGACTGTCCCGCTACCCTTTTCCTCAACCAGAGATCAGAACCGAGGGGACCCCTGAGTCCAGACCTCCTTGTATTATATCAACGTAACCTAAGAAGTGCATATAAAGTCTCGTTAACCTTCAATCTTGTGTGGTGTCCGTCTGTGGGGGGGAAGTTACTTATCTGTACAGTCGTTGGAGACGGCTCTCCCTGGAGACCTCTCCCCGTAATCTCGGCCGACCCTCCCGGTCCGTCTAACAGACCGCCACCTCCCCAGGGCTTTAATCATAAAGTGCAGGGGGCATTGTGCCCCTCTCAGCCCTGGGACTGCCACCTCCCCAGGGCTTTAATCATAAAGTGCAGGGGGCATTGTGCCCCTCTCAGCCCCTGTGACCGGCACCTCCCCAGGGCTTTAATCATAAAGTGCAGGGGGCATTGTGCCCCTCTCAGCCCTGGGACCGCCACCTCCCCAGGGCTTTAATCATAAAGTGCAGGGGGCATTGTGCCCCTCTCAGCCCTGGGACCGCCACCTCCCCAGGGCTTTAATCATAAAGTGCAGGGGGCATTGTGCCCCTCTCAGCCCTGGGACCGCCACCTCCCCAGGGCTTTAATCATAAAGTGCAGGGGGCATTGTGCCCCTCTCAGCCCTGGGACCGCCACCTCCCCAGGGCTTTAATCATAAAGTTCAGGGGGCATTGTGCCCCTCTCAGCCCTGGGACTGCCACCTCCCCAGGGCTTTAATCATAAAGTGCAGGGGGCATTGTGCCCCTCTCAGCCCCTGGGACCGGCACCTCCCCAGGGCTTTAATCATAAAGTGCAGGGGGCATTGTGCCCCTCTCAGCCCTGGGGCCGCCACCTCCCCAGGGCTTTAATCGTAAAGTGCAGGGGGCATTGTGCCCCTCTCAGCCCTGGGACCGCCACCTCCCCAGGGCTTTAATCATAAAGTGCAGGGGGCATTGTGCCCCTCTCAGCCCTGGGACCGCCACCTCCCCAGGGCTTTAATCATAAAGTGCAGGGGGCATTGTGCCCCTCTCAGCCCTGGGACTGCCACCTCTCCAGGGCTTTAATCATAAAGTGCAGGGGGCATTGTGCCCCTCTCAGCCCCTAGGACCTCCCCCTCCCCAGGGCTTTAATCATAAAGTGCAGGAGGCATTGTGCCCCTCTCAGCCCTGGGACTGCCACCTCCCAGGGCTTTAATCATAAAGTGCAGGGGGCATTGTACCCCTCTCAGCCCCTGGGACCGCCCCCTCCCCAGGGCTTTAATCATAAAGTGCAGGGGGCATTGTGCCCCTCTCAGCCTTTGGGACCGCCCCCTCCCCAGGGCTTTAATCATAAATTGCAGGGGGCATTGTGCCCCTCTCAGCCCTGGGACCGCCACCTCCCCAGGGCTTTAATCATAAAGTGCAGGGGGCATTGTGCCCCTCTCAGCCCTGGGACCGCCACCTCCCCAGGGCTTTAATCATAAAGTGCAGGGGGCATTGTGCCCCTCTCAGCCCTGGGGACCGCCACCTCCCCAGGGCTTTAATCATAAAGTGCAGGGGGCATTGTGCCCCTCTCAGCCCTTGGGACTGCCACCTCCCCAGGGCTTTAATCATAAAGTGCAGGGGGCATTGTGCCCCTCTCAGCCCCTGGGACCGCCCCCTCCCCAGGGCTTTAATCATAAAGTGCAGGGGGCATTGTGCCCCTCTCAGCCCTTGGGAGTGCCACCTCCCCAGGGCTTTATTCATAAAGTGCAGGGGGCATTGTGCCCCTCTCAGCCCTGGGACAGCCACCTCCCCGGGGCTTTAATCATAAAGTGCAGGGGGCATTGTGCCCCTTTCAGCCCTGGGACAGCCACCTCCCCGGGGCTTTAATCATAAAGTGCAGGGGGCATTGTGCCCCTCTCAGCTCCTGGGACCGGCACCTCCCCAGGGCTTTAATCATAAAGTGCAGGGGGCATTGTGCCCCTCTCAGCCCTGGGGACTGCCACCTCCCCAGGGCTTTAATCATAAAGTGCAGGGGGCATTGTGCCCCTCTCAGCCCTGGGACTGCCACCTCCCCAGGGCTTTAATCATAAAGTGCAGGGGGCATTGTGCCCCTCTCAGCCCTGGGGACTGCCACCTCCCCAGGGCTTCAATCATAAAGTGCAGGGGGCATTGTGCCCCTCTCAGCCCTGGGACAGCCACCTCCCCGGGGCTTTAATCATAAAGTGCAGGGGGCATTGTGCCCCTCTCAGCCCTGGGGACTGCCACCTCCCCAGGGCTTTAATAATAAAGTGCAGGGGGCATTGTGCCCCTCTCAGCCCTGGGACTGCCACCTCCCCAGGGCTTTAATCATAAAGTGCAGGGGGCATTGTGCCCCTCTCAGCCCTGGGGACTGCCACCTCCCCAGGGCTTCAATCATAAAGTGCAGGGGGCATTGTGCCCCTCTCAGCCCTGGGACAGCCACCTCCCCGGGGCTTTAATCATAAAGTGCAGGGGGCATTGTGCCCCTCTCAGCCCTGGGACTGCCAACTCCCCAGGGCTTTAATAATAAAGTGCAGGGGGCATTGTGCCCCTCTCAGCCCTGGGACTGCCACCTCCCCAGGGCTTTAATCATAAAGTGCAGGGGGCATTGTGCCCCTCTCAGCCCTGGGGACTGCCACCTCCCCAGGGCTTCAATCATAAAGTGCAGGGGGCATTGTGCCCCTCTCAGCCCTGGGACAGCCACCTCCCCAGGGCTTTAATCATAAAGTGCAGGGGGGATTGTGCCCCTCTCAGCCCTGGGACCGCCACCTCCCCAGGGCTTTAATCATAAAGTGCAGGGGGCATTGTGCCCCTCTCAGCCCTGGGACCGCCACCTCCCCAGGGCTTTAATCATAAAGTGCAGGAGGCATTGTGCCCCTCTCAGCCCTGGGACCGCCACCTCCCCAGGGCTTTAATCATAAAGTGCAGGGGGCATTGTGCCCCTCTCAGCCCTGGGGCCGCCACCTCCCCAGGGCTTTAATCGTAAAGTGCAGGGGGCATTGTGCCCCTCTCAGCCCTGGGGCCGCCACCTCCCCAGGGCTTTAATCGTAAAGTGCAGGGGGCATTGTGCCCCTCTCAGCCCTGGGACCGCCACCTCCCCAGGGCTTTAATCATAAAGTGCAGGGGGCATTGTGCCCCTCTCAGCCCTGGGACCGCCACCTCCCCAGGGCTTTAATCATAAAGTGTAGGGGGCATTGTGCCCCTCTCAGCCCTGGGACTGCCACCTCCCCAGGGCTTTAATCATAAAGTGCAGGGGGCATTGTGCCCCTCTCAGCCCCTAGGACCTCCCCCTCCCCAGGGCTTTAATCATAAAGTGCAGGAGGCATTGTGCCCCTCTCAGCCCTGGGACTGCCACCTCCCAGGGCTTTAATCATAAAGTGCAAGGGGCATTGTACCCCTCTCAGCCCCTGGGACCGCCCCCTCCCCACGGCTTTAATCATAAAGTGCAGGGGGCATTGTGCCCCTCTCAGCCTTTGGGACCGCCCCCTCCCCAGGGCTTTAATCATAAATTGCAGGGGGCATTGTGCCCCTCTCAGCCCTGGGGCCGCCACCTCCCCAGGGCTTTAATCGTAAAGTGCAGGGGGCATTGTGCCCCTCTCAGCCCTGGGGCCGCCACCTCCCCAGGGCTTTAATCGTAAAGTGCAGGGGGCATTGTGCCCCTCTCAGCCCTGGGACCGCCACCTCCCCAGGGCTTTAATCATAAAGTGCAGGGGGCATTGTGCCCCTCTCAGCCCTGGGACCGCCACCTCCCCAGGGCTTTAATCATAAAGTGCAGGGGGCATTGTGCCCCTCTCAGCCCTGGGACCGCCACCTCCCCAGGGCTTTAATCATAAAGTGCAGGGGGCATTGTGCCCCTCTCAGCCCTGGGACTGCCACCTCCCCAGGGCTTTAATCATAAAGTGCAGGGGGCATTGTGCCCCTCTCAGCCCCTGTGACCGGCACCTCCCCAGGGCTTTAATCATAAAGTGCAGGGGGCATTGTGCCCCTCTCAGCCCTGGGACCGCCACCTCCCCAGGGCTTTAATCATAAAGTGCAGGGGGCATTGTGCCCCTCTCAGCCCTGGGACCGCCACCTCCCCAGGGCTTTAATCATAAAGTGCAGGGGGCATTGTGCCCCTCTCAGCCCTGGGACCGCCACCTCCCCAGGGCTTTAATCATAAAGTGCAGGGGGCATTGTGCCCCTCTCAGCCCTGGGACCGCCACCTCCCCAGGGCTTTAATCATAAAGTTCAGGGGGCATTGTGCCCCTCTCAGCCCTGGGACTGCCACCTCCCCAGGGCTTTAATCATAAAGTGCAGGGGGCATTGTGCCCCTCTCAGCCCCTGGGACCGGCACCTCCCCAGGGCTTTAATCATAAAGTGCAGGGGGCATTGTGCCCCTCTCAGCCCTGGGGCCGCCACCTCCCCAGGGCTTTAATCGTAAAGTGCAGGGGGCATTGTGCCCCTCTCAGCCCTGGGACCGCCACCTCCCCAGGGCTTTAATCATAAAGTGCAGGGGGCATTGTGCCCCTCTCAGCCCTGGGACCGCCACCTCCCCAGGGCTTTAATCATAAAGTGCAGGGGGCATTGTGCCCCTCTCAGCCCTGGGACTGCCACCTCTCCAGGGCTTTAATCATAAAGTGCAGGGGGCATTGTGCCCCTCTCAGCCCCTAGGACCTCCCCCTCCCCAGGGCTTTAATCATAAAGTGCAGGAGGCATTGTGCCCCTCTCAGCCCTGGGACTGCCACCTCCCAGGGCTTTAATCATAAAGTGCAGGGGGCATTGTACCCCTCTCAGCCCCTGGGACCGCCCCCTCCCCAGGGCTTTAATCATAAAGTGCAGGGGGCATTGTGCCCCTCTCAGCCTTTGGGACCGCCCCCTCCCCAGGGCTTTAATCATAAATTGCAGGGGGCATTGTGCCCCTCTCAGCCCTGGGACCGCCACCTCCCCAGGGCTTTAATCATAAAGTGCAGGGGGCATTGTGCCCCTCTCAGCCCTGGGACCGCCACCTCCCCAGGGCTTTAATCATAAAGTGCAGGGGGCATTGTGCCCCTATCAGCCCTGGGGACCGCCACCTCCCCAGGGCTTTAATCATAAAGTGCAGGGGGCATTGTGCCCCTCTCA
This sequence comes from Lissotriton vulgaris, assembly GCF_964263255.1. NCBI lineage: Eukaryota > Metazoa > Chordata > Amphibia > Caudata > Salamandridae > Lissotriton > Lissotriton vulgaris. The sequence continues at coordinate 142,698 of NW_028242569.1, read as the reverse complement.
GCCCTTGGGACTGCCACCTCCCCAGGGCTTTAATCATAAAGTGCAGGGGGCATTGTGCCCCTCTCAGCCCCTGGGACCGCCCCCTCCCCAGGGCTTTAATCATAAAGTGCAGGGGGCATTGTGCCCCTCTCAGCCCTTGGGAGTGCCACCTCCCCAGGGCTTTATTCATAAAGTGCAGGGGGCATTGTGCCCCTCTCAGCCCTGGGACAGCCACCTCCCCGGGGCTTTAATCATAAAGTGCAGGGGGCATTGTGCCCCTTTCAGCCCTGGGACAGCCACCTCCCCGGGGCTTTAATCATAAAGTGCAGGGGGCATTGTGCCCCTCTCAGCTCCTGGGACCGGCACCTCCCCAGGGCTTTAATCATAAAGTGCAGGGGGCATTGTGCCCCTCTCAGCCCTGGGGACTGCCACCTCCCCAGGGCTTTAATCATAAAGTGCAGGGGGCATTGTGCCCCTCTCAGCCCTGGGACTGCCACCTCCCCAGGGCTTTAATCATAAAGTGCAGGGGGCATTGTGCCCCTCTCAGCCCTGGGGACTGCCACCTCCCCAGGGCTTCAATCATAAAGTGCAGGGGGCATTGTGCCCCTCTCAGCCCTGGGACAGCCACCTCCCCGGGGCTTTAATCATAAAGTGCAGGGGGCATTGTGCCCCTCTCAGCCCTGGGGACTGCCACCTCCCCAGGGCTTTAATAATAAAGTGCAGGGGGCATTGTGCCCCTCTCAGCCCTGGGACTGCCACCTCCCCAGGGCTTTAATCATAAAGTGCAGGGGGCATTGTGCCCCTCTCAGCCCTGGGGACTGCCACCTCCCCAGGGCTTCAATCATAAAGTGCAGGGGGCATTGTGCCCCTCTCAGCCCTGGGACAGCCACCTCCCCGGGGCTTTAATCATAAAGTGCAGGGGGCATTGTGCCCCTCTCAGCCCTGGGGACTGCCACCTCCCCAGGGCTTTAATAATAAAGTGCAGGGGGCATTGTTCCCCTCTCAGCCCTGGGACTGCCACCTCCCCAGGTCTTTAATCATAAAGTACAGGGGGCATTGTGCCCCTCTCAGCCCTGGGACTGCCACCTCCCCAGGGCTTTAATCATAAAGTGCAGGGGGGCATTGTGCCCCTCTCAGCCCTGGGGACTGCCACCTCCCCAGGGCTTCAATCATAAAGTGCAGGGGGCATTGTGCCCCTCTCAGCCCTGGGACTGCCACCTCCCCAGGGCTTTAATCATAAAGTGCAGGGGGCATTGTGCCCCTCTCAGCCCTGGGACCGCCACCTCCCCAGGGCTTTAATCATAAAGTGCAGGGGGCATTGTGCCCCTCTCAGCCCTGGGACTGCCACCTCCCCAGGGCTTTAATCATAAAGTGCAGGGGGCATTGTGCCCCTCTCAGCCCCTAGGACCGCCCCCTCCCCAGGGCTTTAATCATAAAGTGCAGGGGGCATTGTGCCCCTCTCAGCCCTGGGACTGCCACCTCCCCAGGGCTTTAATCATAAAGTGCAGGGGGCATTGTGCCCCTCTCAGCCCTGGGACCGCCACCTACCCAGGGCTTAAATCATAAAGTGCAGGGGGCATTGTGCCCCTCTCAGCCCTGGGACTGCCACCTCCCCAGGGCTTTAATCAGAAAGTGCAGGGGGCATTGTGCCCCTCTCAGCCCTGGGACCGCCACCTCCCCAGGGCTTTAATCATAAAGTGCAGGGGGCATTGTGCCCCTCTCAGCCCTGGGACTGCCACCTCCCCAGGGCTTTAATCATAAAGTACAGGGGGCATTGTGCCCCTCTCAGCCCTGGGACTGCCACCTCCCCAGGGCTTTAATCATAAAGTGCAGGGGGCATTGTGCCCCTCTCAGCCCTGGGGACTGCCACCTCCCCAGGGCTTCAATCATAAAGTGCAGGGGGCATTGTGCCCCTCTCAGCCCTGGGACTGCCACCTCCCCAGGGCTTTAATCATAAAGTGCAGGGGGCATTGTTCCCCTCTCAGCCCTGGGACTGCCACCTCCCCAGGGCTTTAATCATAAAGTGCAGGGGGCATTGTGCCCCTCTCAGCCCTGGGACCGCCACCTCCCCAGGGCTTTAATCATAAAGTGCAGGGGGCATTGTGCCCCTCTCAGCCCTGGGACCGCCACCTCCCCAGGGCTTTAATCATAAAGTGCAGGGGGCATTGTGCCCCTCTCAGCCCTGGGACCGCCACCTCCCCAGGGCTTTAATCATAAAGTGCAGGGGGCATTGTGCCCCTCTCAGCCCTGGGACCGCCACCTCCCCAGGGCTTTAATCATAAAGTGCAGGGGGCATTGTGCCCCTCTCAGCCCTGGGACCGCCACCTCCCCAGGGCTTTAATCATAAAGTGCAGGGGGCATTGTGCCCCTCTCAGCCCTGGGACCGCCACCTCCCCAGGGCTTTAATCATAAAGTGCAGGAGGCATTGTGCCCCTCTCAGCCCTGGGACCGCCACCTCCCCAGGGCTTAAATCATAAAGTGCAGGGGGCATTGTGCCCCTCTCAGCCCTGGGACTGCCACCTCCCCAGGGCTTTAATCATAAAGTGCAGGGGGCATTGTGCCCCTCCCAGCCCCTGGGACCGGCACCTCCCCAGGGCTTTAACCATAAAGTGCAGGGGGCATTGTGCCCCTCTCAGCCCTGGGGCCGCCACCTCCCCAGGGCTTTAATCATAAAGTGCAAGGGGCATTGTGCCCCTCTCAGCCCTGGGACCGCCACCTCCCCAGGGCTTTAATCATAAAGTGCAGGGGGCATTGTGCCCCTCTCAGCCCTGGGACTGCCACCTCCCCAGGGCTTTAATCATAAAGTGCAGGGGGCATTGTGCCCCTCTCAGCCCCTAGGACCTCCCCCTCCCCAGGGCTTTAATCATAAAGTGCAGGGGGCATTGTGCCCCTCTCAGCCCTGGGACTGCCACCTCCCCGGGGCTTTAATCATAAAGTGCAGGGGCCATTGTGCCCCTTTCAGCCCTGGGACAGCCACCTTCCCGGGGCTTTAATCATAAAGTGCAGGGGGCATTTTGCCCCTCTCAGCCCCTGGGACCGGCACCTCCCCAGGGCTTTAATCATAAAGTGCAGGGGGCATTGTGCCCCTCTCAGCCCTGGGGACTGCCACCTCCCCAGGGCTTTAATCATAAAGTGCAGGGGGCATTGTGCCCCTCTCAGCCCTGGGACTGCCACCTCCCCAGGGCTTTAATCATAAAGTGCAGGGGGCATTGTGCCCCTCTCATCCCTGGGGACTGCCACCTCCCCAGGGCTTCAATCATAAAGTGCAGGGGGCATTGTGCCCCTCTCAGCCCTGGGACAGCCACCTCCCAGGGGCTTTAATCATAAAGTGCAGGGGGCATTGTGCCCCTCTCAGCCCTGGGGACTGCCACCTCCCCAGGGCTTTAATAATAAAGTGCAGGGGGCATTGTGCCCCTCTCAGCCCTGGGACTGCCACCTCCCCAGGGCTTTAATCATAAAGTGCAGGGGGCATTGCGCCCCTCTCAGCCCTGGGGACTGCCACCTCCCCAGGGCTTTAATCATTAAGTGCAGGGGGCATTGTGCCCCTCTCAGCCCTGGGACCGCCACCTCCACAGGGCTTTAATCATAAAGTGCAGGGGGCATTGTGCCCCTCTCAGCCCTGGGACCGCCACCTCCCCAGGGCTTTAATCATAAAGTGCAGGGGGCATTGTGCCCCTCTCAGCCCTGGGACCGCCACCTCCCCAGGGCTTTAATCATAAAGTGCAGGGGGCATTGTGCCCCTCTCAGCCAATCGTGAGTCACTGTTGCAACCAAAGCACGACAACATACAATTTCTCCGACTTACCATTTTTCAGTCCGGAACACAAAACAAACAAAACACAAAACAAATATGTGCACTTGAACCAAGAACTTTTAAGGCCTACCAAAACGAACTGATGTATCGATACCCAAACTAAACCAAATGGATTATCGTAACCAGAACAACCAGTGATAATCTTACGAAACCAAACCAAACCAAGAACCGAAAAGGATTTTAACAATCCTCACGAAGTAACCAACTAGCAACCACTAAATACTTAACTGAGGCACTGAAGACGTCACCAAGGAGAAACCCGTCACGTTTCGCTGTACTAAGGACTGCACCTCGGGTCCAAGACAGGGCGACGGTCAAGGCAACGGCCCACTGCAGCCGTCCTGAACGGGAACCCTCGTGGAAGAGAACTTCGGGCCACTTTTGCGATATGCCGGGATCGATGAAGTGGGGCGCCTCCCTCAGGAATCTTCACACAAAGCCTCTCGAACTCTTCAGGCTTTTGGACCGGTACCGAATGACGTCGCCCCACGTTGGGCGCCAATTGGAGTTCTGGACTTTTTGGTTCCGTCCAGAGGTGTCAGGGAACAACACCCAAAGACCCCGGAGTTCCACCTGCCTTGGTGCACAAATGAACAGAAACACGGGCTTCTCGATGGTGGCGTCAAAGACCAAAGGTTTATTACTGCAGGGACACAGAAGTCACAGAAACTACACATGGGCAGTAACTAGGAGCCTGTTCAATTTGTACAAAGAGGGTTGCTCCTTATATACTGATTTTTGGCCTTCAGGCGAATTCTTTACATGTTGGTACATTCCCAAAACCTTTGTGTCACAAACAATAAATATCTGGCGTACACAGGAACCGTTGATAAAATCTGATACTAAACATCTACGAAGAGGGGTTCCCACTAGTTCATCACAATCCCTTGTCAATATTGCATTCAAGAGCCGGACCGCCTCATCGTAAATTTCGTTACCTCCCCCTAATAAAGATTCAGAAAGAAAGAAAACGGAGCCAGGTGTGGAAGATAGAAAAGCGGGATAAGAGATGTTTGTGGGTCGTAAATGGGCAAGGCTACCGGCTCCGGCCACCTAATCGTGATCAGGACAATGGACACGAGAACCAGTTCAGTTGGGCTGGCCTCGGGCAGAGGAGGCAGCCTTTGTCGAGTCATGTAGCTACAGCGTGATCTGGTTTAAGGTGCACGTGTCATGAGAGAGGTGAATCTCCGGCTAAGGCTACGTGTCCTTAATCGAAATGAAGTGATCAGAGGTTATTGCGTATGTGAGGGCAAGAAACACAAAATGGCGGCCATGATCTAAGATGGATGCCGTGGGTAGATCAGAAATGTGTTCATAACAGGAGTACTCTTGCTCGTAGCATAGCGAAAACACTAGGATATGCTAAATGGATCATTTGCGGTTTGCTGATACCAATATTATGTATTTCCGACAATATTGAAAACACGGGTTCAAATCGTCACGGAACCTCACCCTGGGGAGGGGGCGGTCCCAGGGGCTGAGAGGGGCACAATGCCCCCTGCACTTTATGATTAAAGCCCTGGGGTGGTGGCAGTCCCAAGGGCTGAGAGGGGCACAATGCCCCCTGCACTTTATGATTAAAGCCCTGGGGAGGTGGCAGTCCCCAGGGCTGAGAGGGGCACAATGCCCCCTGCACTTTATGATTAAAGCCCTGGGGAGGTGGCGGTCCCAAGGGCTGAGAGGGGCACAATGCCCCCTGCACTTTATGATTAAAGCCCTGGGGAGGTGGCAGTTCCCAGGGCTGAGAGGGGCACAATGCCCCCTGCACTTTATGATTAAAGCCCTGGGGAGGGGGAGGTCCTAGGGGCTGAGAGGGGCACAATGCCCCCTGCACTTTATGATTAAAGCCCTGGGGAGGTGGCAGTCCCAGGGCTGAGAGGGGCACAATGCCCCCTGCACTTTATGATTAAAGCCCTGGGGAGGTGGCGGTCCCAGGGCTGAGAGGGGCACAATGCCCCCTGCACTTTGTGATTAAAGCCCTGGGGAGGTGGCAGTCCCAGGGCTGAGAGGGGCACAATGCCCCCTGCACTTTATGATTAAAGCCCTTGGGAGGTGGCAGTCCCAGGGCTGAGAGGGGCACAATGCCCCCTGCACTTTATGATTAAAGCCCTGGGGAGGTGGCGGTTCCAGGGCTGAGAGGGGCACAATGCCCCCTGCACTTTATGATTAAAGCCCTGGGGAGGTGGCGGTCCCAGGGCTGAGAGGGGCACAATGCCCCCTGCACTTTATGATTAAAGCCCTGGGGAGGTGGCAGTCCCAGGGCTGAGAGGGGCACAATGCCCCCTGCACTTTATGATTAAAGCCCTGGGGAGGTGGCGGTCCCAGGGCAGAGAGGGGCACAATGCCCCCTGCACTTTATGATTAAAGCCCTGGGGAGGTGGCGGTCCCAGGGCTGAGAGGGGCACAATGCCCCCTGCACTTTATGATTAAAGCCCTGGGGAGGTGGCGGCCCCATGGCTGAGAGGGGCACAATGCCCCCTGCACTTTATGATTAAAGCCCTGGGGAGGTGCCGGTCCCAGGGGCTGAGAGGGGCACAATGCCCCCTGCACTTTATGATTAAAGCCCTGGGGAGGTGGCAGTCCCAGGGCTGAGAGGGGCACAATGCCCCCTGCACTTTATGATTAAAGCCCTGGGGAGGTGGCGGTCCCAGGGCTGAGAGGGGCACAAAGCCCCCTGCACTTTATGATTAAAGCCCTGGGGAGGTGGCGGTCCCAGGGCTGAGAGGGGCACAATGCCCCCTGCACTTTATGATTAAAGCCCTGGGGAGGTGGCAGTCCCAGGGCTGAGAGGAGCACAATGCCCCCTGCACTTTATGATTACAGCCCTGGGGAGGTGGCGGTCCCAGGGCTGAGAGGGGCACAATGCCCCCTGCACTTTCTGATTAAAGCCCTGGGGAGGTGGCAGTCCCAGGACTGAGAGGGGCACAATGCCCCCTGCACTTTATGATTAAAGCCCTGGGGAGGTGGCGGTCCCAGGGCTGAGAGGGGCACAATGCCCCCTGCACTTTATGATTAAAGCCCTGGGGAGGTGGCAGTCCCAGGGCTGAGAGGGGCACAATGCCCCCTGCACTTTATGATTAAAGCCCTGGGGAGGGGGCGGTCCTAGGGGCTGAGAGGGGCACATTGCCCCCTGCACTTTATGATTAAAGCCCTGGGGAGGTGGCAGTCCCAGGGCTGAGAGGGGCACAATGCCCCCTGCACTTTATGATTAAAGCCCTGGGGAGGTGGCAGTCCCAGGGCTGAGAGGGGCACAATGCCCCCTGCACTTTATGATTAAAGCCCTGGGGAGGTGGCAGTCCCAGGGCTGAGAGGGGCACAATGCCCCCTGCACTTTATGATTGAAGCCCTAAGGGAGGTGGCAGTCCCCAGGGCTGAGAGGGGCACAATGCCCCCTGTACTTTATGATTAAAGCCCTGGGGAGGTGGCAGTCCCAGGGCTGAGAGGGGCACAATGCCCCCTGCACTTTATTATTAAAGCCCTGGGGAGGTGGCAGTCCCCAGGGCTGAGAGGTGCACAATGCCCCCTGCACTTTATGATTAAAGCCCCGGGGAGGTGGCTGTCCCAGGGCTGAGAGGGGCACAATGCCCCCTGCACTTTATGATTGAAGCCCTGGGGAGGTGGCAGTCCCCAGGGCTGAGAGGGGCACAATGCCCCCTGCACTTTATGATTAAAGCCCTGGGGAGGTGGCAGTCCCAGGGCTGAGAGGGGCACAATGCCCCCTGCACTTTATTATTAAAACCCTGGGGAGGTGGCAGTCCCCAGGGCTGAGAGGGGCACAATGCCCCCTGCACTTTATGATTAAAGCCCCGGGGAGGTGGCTGTCCCAGGGCTGAGAGGGGCACAATGCCCCCTGCACTTTATGATTGAAGCCCTGGGGAGGTGGCAGTCCCCAGGGCTGAGAGGGGCACAATGCCCCCTGCACTTTATGATTAAAGCCCTGGGGAGGTGGCAGTCCCAGGGCTGAGAGGGGCACAATGCCCCCTGCACTTTATGATTAAAGCCCTGGGGAGGTGGCAGTCCCCAGGGCTGAGAGGGGCACAATGCCCCCTGCACTTTATGATTAAAGCCCTGGGGAGGTGCCGGTCCCAGGGGCTGAGAGGGGCACAATGCCCCCTGCACTTTATGATTAAAGCCCCGGGGAGGTGGCTGTCCCAGGGCTGAAAGGGGCACAATGCCCCCTGCACTTTATGATTAAAGCCCCCGGGAGGTGGCTGTCCCAGGGCTGAGAGGGGCACAATGCCCCCTGCACTTTATGAATAAAGCCCTGGGGAGGTGGCACTCCCAAGGGCTGAGAGGGGCACAATGCCCCCTGCACTTTATGATTAAAGCCCTGGGGAGGGGGCGGTCCCAGGGGCTGAGAGGGGCACAATGCCCCCTGCACTTTATGATTAAAGCCCTGGGGAGGTGGCAGTCCCAAGGGCTGAGAGGGGCACAATGGCCCCTGCACTTTATGATTAAAGCCCTGGGGAGGTGGCAGTCCCCAGGGCTGAGAGGGGCACAATGCCCCCTGCACTTTGTGATTAAAGCCCTGGGGAGGTGGCGGTCCCAGGGCTGAGAGGGGCACAATGCCCCCTGCACTTTATGATTAAAGCCCTGGGGAGGTGGCGGTCCCAGGGCTGAGAGGGGCACAATGCCCCCTGCACTTTATGATTAAAGCCCTGGGGAGGTGGCGGTCCCAAAGGCTGAGAGCGGCACAATGCCCCCTGCAATTTATGATTAAAGCCCTGGGGAGGGGGCGGTCCCAAAGGCTGAGAGGGGCACAATGCCCCCTGCACTTTATGATTAAAGCCCTGGGGAGGGGGCGGTCCCAGGGGCTGAGAGGGGTACAATGCCCCCTGCACTTTATGATTAAAGCCCTGGGAGGTGGCAGTCCCAGGGCTGAGAGGGGCACAATGCCCCCTGCACTTTATGATTAAAGCCCTGGGGAGGGGGAGGTCCTAGGGGCTGAGAGGGGCACAATGCCCCCTGCACTTTATGATTAAAGCCCTGGGGAGGTGGCAGTCCCAGGGCTGAGAGGGGCACAATGCCCCCTGCACTTTATGATTAAAGCCCTGGGGAGGTGGCAGTCCCAGGGCTGAGAGGGGCACAATGCCCCCTGCACTTTATGATTAAAGCCCTGGGGAGGTGGCGGTCCCAGGGCTGAGAGGGGCACAATGCCCCCTGCACTTTATGATTAAAGCCCTGGGGAGGTGGCGGTCCCAGGGCTGAGAGGGGCACAATGCCCCCTCCCCAGGGCTTTAATCATAAAGTGCAGGGGGCATTGTGCCCCTCTCAGCCCTGGGACCGCCACCTCCCCAGGGCTTTAATCATAAAGTGCAGGGGGCATTGTGCCCCTCTCAGCCCTGGGACCGCCACCTCCCCAGGGCTTTAATCATAAAGTGCAGGGGGCATTGTGCCCCTCTCAGCCCTGGGACCGCCACCTCCCCAGGGCTTTAATCATAAAGTGCAGGGGGCATTGTGCCCCTCTCAGCCCTGGGACCGCCACCTCCCCAGGGCTTTAATCATAAAGTGCAGGGGGCATTGTGCCCCTCTCAGCCCTGGGACCGCCACCTCCCCAGGGCTTTAATCATAAAGTGCAGGAGGCATTGTGCCCCTCTCAGCCCTGGGACCGCCACCTCCCCAGGGCTTTAATCATAAAGTGCAGGGGGCATTGTGCCCCTCTCAGCCCTGGGACTGCCACCTCCCCAGGGCTTTAATCATAAAGTGCATGGGGCATTGTGCCCCTCTCAGCCCCTGGGACCGGCACCTCCCCAGGGCTTTAACCATAAAGTGCAGGGGGCATTGTGCCCCTCTCAGCCCTGGGGCCGCCACCTCCCCAGGGCTTTAATCATAAAGTGCAGGGGGCATTGTGCCCCTCTCAGCCCTGGGACCGCCACCTCCCCAGGGCTTTGATCATAAAGTGCAGGGGGCATTGTGCCCCTCTCAGCCCTGGGACCGCCACCTCCCCAGGGCTTTAATCATAAAGTGCAGGGGGCATTGTGCCCCTCTCAGCCCTGGGACTGCCACCTCCCCAGGGTTTTAATCATAAAGTGCAGGGGGCATTGTGCCCCTCTCAGCCCCTAGGACCTCCCCCTCCCCAGGGCTTTAATCATAAAGTGCAGGGGGCATTGTGCCCCTCTCAGCCCTGGGACCGCCACCTCCCCAGGGCTTTAATCATAAAGTGCAGGGGGCATTGTGCCCCTCTCAGCCCTGGGACCGCCACCTCCCCAGGGCTTTAATCATAAAGTGCAGGAGGCATTGTGCCCCTCTCAGCCCTGGGACCGGCACCTCCCCAGGGCTTTAATCATAAAGTGCAGGGGGCATTGTGCCCCTCTCAGCCCTGGGACTGCCCCCTCCCCAGGGCTTTAATCATAAAGTGCAGGGGGCATTGTGCCCCTCTCAGCCCCTGGGACCGGCACCTCCCCAGGGCTTTAACCATAAAGTGCAGGGGGCATTGTGCCCCTCTCAGCCCTGGGGCCGCCACCTCCCCAGGGCTTTAATCATAAAGTGCAGGGGGCATTGTGCCCCTCTCAGCCCTGGGACCGCCACCTCCCCAGGGCTTTAATCATAAAGTGCAGGGGGCATTGTGCCCCTCTCAGCCCTGGGACCGCCACCTCCCCAGGGCTTTAATCATAAAGTGCAGGGGGCATTGTGCCCCTCTCAGCCCTGGGACTGCCACCTCCCCAGGGCTTTAATCATAAAGTGCAGGGGGCATTGTGCCCCTCTCAGCCCCTAGGACCTCCCCCTCCCCAGGGCTTTAATCATAAAGTGCAGGGGGCATTGTGCCCCTCTCAGCCCTGGGACTGCCACCTCCCCGGGGCTTTAATCATAAAGTGCAGGGGGCATTGTGCCCCTTTCAGCCCAGGGACAGCCACCTCCCCGGGGCTTTAATCATAAAGTGCAGGGGGCATTGTGCCCCTCTCAGCCCCTGGGACCGGCACCTCCCCAGGGCTTTAATCATAAAGTGCAGGGGGCATTGTGCCCCTCTCAGCCCTGGGGACTGCCACCTCCCCAGGGCTTTAATCATAAAGTGCAGGGGGCATTGTGCCCCTCTCAGCCCTGGGACTGCCACCTCCCCAGGGCTTTAATCATAAAGTGCAGGGGGCATTGTGCCTGTTGGACAGGCCACGTGAGGGGCTTGCCTCCTCCCCACATGACAGGACCCGGGCCCCGGTCCTCCAGATGTTACCCACAAAGGCAACCCGCACCCCGTCCCATGCGGGACTCCTGCCACGGACATCTCTGTATCATGGGGCCGAATTCCTTCCCGCTCCCTCGGCCAGCCCGGCCGCCATCTTGGACACTGCACCACGAGGCCGCGTGGCCTCAGATCGACCCTAACCCTGGGCCTGGCCAGGCCCCGACATCCCGGCACCACCATCCACCCAGGAGGTGAACGGCCCACTTGGCAGGTTGATGGGAGAAAGAAGTATCGATGGCTCTCCCCCGCCAGGTGCCGATCGCACCCCGCTCCCCCGGGCGCTGGCTCCACCCCCCTGCTGGGTGTCTGGACTCCCTCATCCCGGACCTCCCGACCTCCAAGTGCGAGGGTCCGGACATCAAAGGGCACCAGACCTATAACTGGGGCAGCTCCAGAGCAGGAAGGCAGTTGTATCCTGGAGTCGAGAGACGCAGTGAAGAACTCATCCTTGACGGGCTACTGGCGCTGCCGTAGTCCTACCATGTGAACTATTGTCCTGCCTGCTGGCGCTGCCGCAACCTTCTGAAACCTTCATCGTCGTCGGGACCTGCTGGCGTGGCCGCGGACCGTTTGTAACCACCACCTTCATCGGGACCTGCTGGCTCCACCGCGGACCGTCGCTAACTTCAACCATCCCGGGACCTGCTGGCTCCGCCGCGGCCCGATCATCTAGAACGCCGAGCTCGAGGATTGTGAGCTATTTCATCTACCAGATTGGTAACAAGACTGTCCCGCTACCCTTTTCCCAATCGAGAGACTAGAACCGAGGGGACCCCTGAGTCCAGACCTCCTTGTACCATTTCACCGTACTTAAAGAATTGCTTATAAAGAACGTTAAACCTTATCCGTGTGTGGTGTACATCTGTGGGGGGGAAGTTACTCGTCTGTACGATCGCTGGAGACGGCTCTCCCGGAGACCTCTCCCCTTATTCTCGGCCGACCCTCCCGGTCCGTCTAACATTGGTGGCCAGCGGCGCGATCCGAATCAACGCGTAATCGTACAGAGAGTAGCTCACCCTACGACAAAACCACGATGACAACCAAAGAGAACGGATCCACCGAGAAATTCCAGATGGAGAAATTGGAAGAGTACTGCCATTGTGAGTTGAAGCAATTCTGCATTGAACTAGGTATCGCTACCACCGGTCTGAGTACTAAGGACGATTTCAAGCACGCCATTGAGTCATGGGCAGAAACCGGGGCCGACAGAACCCCGGACCAAAATATCACAGCAGCCGAGAAAAACGCCACGGCTCCAGAGGAGCGAAGAACGGGTCTTTCGCAAAACGAAATCCAAGAGCGAGAGAAGAGCAGACTACATGAACTAGAAATGGCCCGGCTCAAAATGGAGGGCGAACTCAAATTAGCCGAACAAAAACTGAACCTAGAACATCTACGGCTCCGAGAAGAAAGGGAAGAAAAACAGAGACAAAGAGAGCTCGAAGAGAAGAGACTGGCGTATGAACACGAACGCAACCTAGCAGAGATCGAATTACGTAAGCAGAACAAAGAATTAGGAGTGCCCGAGCAACCGCGCACCCCGGGAGCAACAGAAAAGAAAGTACACATCCCCAAGGATGTCGTGCGAGAATATTTCCGAGATGACGACATACAGCAGTGGTTCAAGGCCTACGAGATCGCTATGACCTCCCACCGGATCGACCGAAGCGACTGGGGAGCCGGCCTATGGGGGAGGTTCGTCAATGAGGGCCGCGATGCCCTGTTACAGCTCCCCGACCATCTAATGACCTCCTATGACCACATGAAAGCTACCCTCCTCACCCGCTATGGGCTCACACCCGAAATGTACCGCCAGAGGTTCCGAGACTGCACCCGGATCCCGGGTACAACTTGGGTGGAGTACGTGAACTATTTCAGTCGAGCCTTCGAGGGTTGGATCAAGGGAAGCAATGTAACGACCTACGAGCAACTCTTCAATCTCATGGTGTGGGAGCACCTATCTAACAACTGCTTCGTCGAGCTCAGGCAGCACCTCCTCGACAGTAAATTGACTGATCCACGGCAGCTCGCCGCCGAGGCTGACCGGTGGGAAATCACCCGAGTGGGCCGGAATGGGCCACATGAACAGAACCGGAACAACCACGGTCAGCACCGTCCCCGAGGAGGAGGAGGGGGCCAGGGACGAGGAAGAGACAACGCCCCGGCCGCTCCCGCTGCCAACACTCCACCCCCGGCCAACCGGGGCAACACCCCGGCGCGCCCGGGGTACAGAGCCAATGTCACGTGTCACCGATGCCAGCGAGTCGGCCACTACGCCAATGACCCGAACTGTCCACAGAACCAGAGCCCGAGACCCCGCCAGATGGCTGCCGCCGCCCTGGGGGAAGAACAAATCTCCGAAGATCACGAGGAACATGAGCAAGAACACCCAGAATGGGAACCGGCCGCCATGGTTCTAGCATGCCTAGGGGGAAAAGACATGGTCCCGCGGGCCCCCATACCCGCCAACACCCGGAAGTACAGTCAGTGGGTGAGCATTAATGGGCGCCGGGCCGAAGCCCTACGTGACACCGGGGCCAGTGTGACAGCCGTCCGCTGTCACCTGGTGACCCCAGAACAGATCCTGCTGACCGTTCTCTGCCCTGTCCGCTCAGCCGACAACTCGGAGAGTCTCTGTCGGATGGCCTGCGTCCCCTTCGAGTGGGGAGGAGTCTCCGGCATGTTGAAGGTGATGGTCCGAGATGATGCCCCCGTAGACTGCCTCCTGGGAAATGATCTGGAGAGTTCCCCGTGGGCCGCCGTAGAGAGAAGAGAGCACCTGGGGATGTTGGGTCTCCCGGATTGGGCGTGCGTAACCACCCGGTCCATGGCCGCCCGTGCCATCCCCAGACCCGAAGAACCCGAATGGCCGGCACCTCCTCCCCCGGTCGCTCCAGTCGAAGACACCGTCCGTACTGACCTTCCCGAGCAAACCCCCGAAGGGCTCGCCCAGCTCCAGGACCTTCCCGACCTGGCTCAGTGGCGTCAGGAAGGGGGGCCCACCCAAGAACAGTTTCGTCAAGAGCAGAAGACCTGTCCCTCCCTCGAGGGACTCCGCCAACAAGCCCTCGCCCGAAGCGCCGGGGATACCGCCGGAACCCATTGGATCTATTGGGACAATGACCTGCTGTACAGTGAACAGAGAATCGCGGAGTTAGGGGCCAGTCGAGTGCTAGTGGTGCCCCTCCGCTTTAGAGACTTTTTGCTAAACCTGGCCCACGATGTCCCCCTGGCTGGTCACCTGGGTCAGGACAAAACCTACAGTCGCCTGGTGACCCACTTTTTTTGGCCAAAGATGAGGAATGACGTACTCCAGCACTGCCGGTCTTGCCCCACGTGCCAGGCCAGCGGGAAGAGCGGCCGCAAGCTGAAAGCTCCTCTGCAACCTTTTCCAGTGGTCACCACCCCGTTCGAGAGGGTGGGAATAGACATTGTGGGGCCCCTGGACCCCCGTACAGCACAAGGACATCGGTTCATCCTGGTCCTGGTGGACCACGCCACCCGCTACCCCGAGGCTGTTCCCCTGCAAACCGTGACAGCCCCGGTGGTTGGCCGGGCCTTGATGGGAATCTTCTCCCGGGTGGGCTTCCCCCGAGAAGTCGTCAGCGACAGAGGCACGAACTTTATCTCAAAATACATGAAATCCCTCTGGCAACAGTGTGGGGTCACCTACCGATTCACGACCCCCTATCACCCTCAAGGAAACGGCCTAGTTGAGCGGTTCAACCGCACGCTCAAAGGGATGATTGGGGGGTTGGAAGAGCCCCTCCGTCGCCAGTGGGATGTGCTACTGCCGTGCCTCCTCTTTGCCTATCGAGAAGTTCCCCAGAAGTCCCTCGGCTTCAGCCCGTTCGAACTCTTATATGGACACCCGGTGCGAGGGCCGCTCAGCCTAGTCAAAGAAGGTTGGGAAATGCCCCCTCTGAAGAACCCTCCAGATGTTTTCAAGTACCTCCTGACCCTACGCAACCAGACCAGAAGGTTCAGAGAAATGGCTAAAGCGAACTTGGAGGCCAGCCAGGAAGACATGAAAAGGTGGTACGATCAAAATGCCTCCTCCATCGAATTTGAACCCGGCCAACAGGTATGGGTGATGTCTCCCACCGAACCATGCGCCCTGCAAGACAAATGGACAGGGCCCTTCAAAGTGGTCGAGCGCAAGAGCCCTGTCACCTATCTCATCGATATGGAATCTTCACGGAACTCCCTCCGGGTCCTCCACGCCAATAGACTAAAACCCCACTTTGTGCGCTCGGAGCTCAGCCTCCTGATGGCAACAGACAGCGGAGCCGAAGAAGATTCCGAGCCACTCCCTGATCTCCTACGGACTCGAGAGAAGGACGGCTCCGTGGATGGGGTCCGACTCTCGGAGGCCCTCACCCAGGAGCAACGTCAAGGCTGCCAAGACCTCCTACTGCAGTTTGCCGCTCTGTTCTCCCTCACCCCAGGGGTCACCCCCTGGTGCTCCCACGATGTAGACACGGGAGACAGTCCCCCTGTCCGACATCGGGCCTACCTCGTACCAGATCGGGTACGGGCCTGCATCCAAGAGGAGGTGTCCAAGATGCTCACGCTCGGGGTCATCGAGCCCTCAGACAGCCCTTGGGCCAGCCCAGTGGTACTGGTCCCCAAAGCCGCCGCCCCCGGCACCACTCCGGAGCTCCGGTTCTGCGTTGACTACCGGGGCCTCAATGCGGTCACCAGAACCGACGCACATCCCATTCCCCGAGCAGATGAACTCATCGACCGTATGGGAGCTGCCCGCTACCTCAGCATCTTCGACCTGACAGCGGGCTACTGGCAGATCGGTCTCACACCCCGAGCCCAAGAACGATCTGCCTTCTCCACCCCTGATGGCCACTACCACTTCAAGGTCATGCCATTCGGCATGAAGAATGCTCCAGCAACATTCCAGCGGCTAGTAAATCAGGTCCTGGCGGGACTCGAAGAATTCAGCGCCGCCTATCTGGACGATATCGCTGTGTACAGCCGCCACTGGTCCGACCACCTCAACCACCTCCGAGAGGTCCTGCAGGCCCTCCAATGCGCCGGCCTCACGATCAAGGCCAGCAAGTGTCAGATTGGCCAAGGGTCCGTGACCTACCTCGGACACCAGGTGGGAAGCGGTCTGGTGGCCCCGCTGCAACTCAAAATCGCTGCCATCCAGTCTTGGCAGCCCCCCATCACCCAGACCGAGGTCCGCGCCTTCTTGGGGCTCACAGGCTACTACAGGCGGTTCGTGAGGGACTATGGCAGCATTGTGGGGCCCCTCACGGAGCTCACCTCCAAAAACCACCCAAAGAAGGTCAACTGGACCCCAGACTGTCAAGCGGCCTTCGAGAAACTGAAGGCCGCCATGTGCACTGCCCCTGTGCTCCAGGCCCCCGACTACAGTCGGGAATTCATCGTCCAAACGGATGCCTCCGACCATGGCATTGGGGCAGTCCTCTCCCAGTTGAACCCCGAAGGACTTGACCAACCAGTGGCCTTCATCAGCAGACGTCTCCTGGCCCGAGAACAACGCTGGAGCACCATCGAGAGGGAGGCCTTCGCAGTGGTGTGGGCTCTCAAAAAGCTCCGACCCTATCTCTTCGGCACCCACTTCCGGGTGCAAACAGATCATCGGCCCCTGCAGTGGCTAATGCAGATGCGGGGGGAAAACCAAAAACTGTTGCGTTGGTCCATCTCCCTGCAGGGGATGGACTTCACCGTGGAACATCGACCCGGCCAAGACCACGCCAACGCAGATGGCCTGTCAAGATTTTTCCGCCTCGACGAGGAGAGTCCCCAAGAGGATGGGTGACTCTCCCCGCCTTCAGCTGGGGGGGACGCATGTTGGACAGGCCACGTGAGGAGCTTGTCTCCTCCCCACATGACAGGACCCGGGCCCCGGTCCTCCAGATGTTACCCACAAAGGCAACCCGCACCCCGTCCCATGCGGGACTCCTGCCACGGACATCTCTGTATCATGGGGCCGAATTCCTTCCCGCTCCCTCGGCCGGCCCGGCCGCCATCTTGGACACTGCACCACGACGCCGCGTGGCCTCAGATCGACCCTAACCCTGGGCCTGGCCAGGCCCCGACATCCCGGCACCACCATCCACCCAGGAGGTGAACGGCCCACTTGGCAGGTTGATGGGAGAAAGAAGTATCGATGGCTCTCCCCCGCAAGGTGCCGATCGCACCCCGCTCCCCCGGGCGCTGGCTCCACCCCCCTGCTGGGTGTCTGGACTCCCTCATCCCGGACCTCCCGACCTCCAAGTGCGAGGGTCCGGACATCAAAGGGCACCAGACCTATAACTGGGGCAGCTCCAGAGCAGGAAGGCAGTTGTATCCTGGAGTCGAGAGACGCAGTGAAGAACTCATCCTTGACGGGCTACTGGCGCTGCCGTAGTCCTACCTTGTGAACTATTGTCCTGCCTGCTAGCGCTGCCGCAACCTTCTGAAACCTTCATCGTCGTCGGGACCTGCTGGCGTGGCCGCGGACCGTTTGTAACCACCACCTTCATCGGGACCTGCTGGCTCCGCCGCGGACCGTCGCTAACTTCAACCATCCCGGGACCTGCTGGCTCCGCCGCGGCCCGATCATCTAGAACGCCGAGCTCGAGGATTGTGAGCTATTTCATCTACCAGATTGGTAACAAGACTGTCCCGCTACCCTTTTCCCAATCGAGAGACTAGAACCGAGGGGACCCCTGAGTCCAGACCTCCTTGTACCATTTCACCGTACTTAAAGAATTGCTTATAAAGAACGTTAAACCTTATCCGTGTGTGGTGTACATCTGTGGGGGGGAAGTTACTCGTCTGTACGATCGCTGGAGACGGCTCTCCCCGGAGACCTCTCCCCTTATTCTCGGCCGACCCTCCCGGTCCGTCTAACAGTGCCCCTCTCATCCCTGGGGACTGCCACCTCCCCAGGGCTTCAATCATAAAGTGCAGGGGGCATTGTGCCCCTCTCAGCCCTGGGACAGCCACCTCCCTGGGGCTTTAATCATAAAGTGCAGGGGGCATTGTGCCCCTCTCAGCCCTGGGGACTGCCACCTCCCCAGGGCTTTAATAATAAAGTGCAGGGGGCATTGTGCCCCTCTCAGCCCTGGGACTGCCACCTCCCCAGGGCTTTAATCATAAAGTGCAGGGGGCATTGTGCCCCTCTCAGCCCTGGGGACTGCCACCTCCCCAGGGCTTCAATCATAAAGTGCAGGGGGCATTGTGCCCCTCTCAGCCCTGGGACAGCCACCTCCCCGGGGCTTTAATCATAAAGTGCAGGGGGCATTGTGCCCCTCTCAGCCCTGGGGACTGCCACCTCCCCAGGGCTTTAATAATAAAGTGCAGGGGGCATTGTTCCCCTCTCAGCCCTGGGACTGCCACCTCCCCAGGGCTTTATTCATAAAGTACAGGGGGCATTGTGCCCCTCTCAGCCCTGGGACTGCCACTTCCCCAGGGCTTTAATCATAAAGTGCAGGGGGCATTGTGCCCCTCTCAGCCCTGGGGACTGCCACCTCCCCAGGGCTTCAATCATAAAGTGCAGGGGGCATTGTGCCCCTCTCAGCCCTGGGACTGCCACCTCCCCAGGGCTTTAATCATAAAGTGCAGGGGGCATTGTGCCCCTCTCAGCCCTGGGACCGCCACCTCCCCAGGGCTTTAATCATAAAGTGCAGGGGGCATTGTGCCCCTCTCAGCCCTGGGACCGCCACCTCCCCAGGGCTTTAATCATAAAGTGCAGGGGGCATTGTGCCCCTCTCAGCCCTGGGACCGCCACCTCCCCAGGGCTGGAGTTCTGGACTTTTTGGTTCCGTCCAGAGGTGTCAGGGTACAACACCCAAAGACCCCGGAGTCCCACCTGCCTTGGTGCACAAATGAACAGAAACACGGGCTTCTCGATGGTGGCGTCAAAGACCAAAGGTTTATTACTGCAGGGACACAGAAGTCACAGAATCTACACACGGGCAGAATCTAGGAGACTGTTCGATTTGTACAAAGTGGGTTGCTCCTTATATACTAAAAATTGTGCTCTAGGCAAATATTTCACATGTCGGTACATTCCCAAACCTTTGTGTCTCTAAACAATAAATATTTGGCGTTACACAGGAACTGTCGATAATATCTGATACCAAACATCACGAAGAGGGGTTCCCACCAGTCCATCACAATCCCTTGTCAATATTGCATTCAAGACCCGGACCGCCTCATCGTAAAGTTCGTTACCTCCCCCCAATAAAGGCCCAGAAGGAAAGGAGCAGAGCCAGGTGCAGAAGATAGAAAAGCGGGATAAGAGATGTTTGTGGGTTGTAAATGGGCAAGGCTACCGGTTTCGGCCGCCTAATCATGATCAGGTACAATGGACAGGAAAACCAGTTCAGGTGGGCTGGCCTCGGGCAGAGGAGGCAGCCTTTGTCGAGTCATGCAGCTTCAGCGTGATCTGGTTTAAGGTGCACGTGTCATGTAAGAGGTGAATCTCCGGCTAAGGCTACGTGTCCTTAATCAAAGTGAAGTGAATGAAATGATCAGAGGCTATTGCATATGTGAGGGCAAGGAACCACAAAATGGCGGCCATGATCTAAGATGGATGCCGTGTGTATATCAGAAATGTGTCAGTGGAAGGAGTGCTCTTGCTCGTAGCGTAGCGAAAACACTAGGATATACTAAATGGATCATTTGCGGTTCGCTGATACTAATTTTATGTATTTCCGACAAACTTGAAAACACGGGTTCAAGTCGTCACGGAACCGTCACGGAACCTCAGACCCTCCTTTTGCCCTTACATAGGCAATTACTCAATCTATGTCTGAATCTAGTTCTATGCTCATCAGGTCAGTGACATGCTGTTGTATCATCATCCTTTCTCGTGTCTTTTCTCCAAATGCAGGTGGTTTCCTAAAACAGGTTGTAGCACAAAGACTACACAGAGCAGGACCACACTGGATAATCAGACAACATGAGAATAGTAATATTAAGATGACACCAATGACCATTAGAACCTTCCATCCCCACGCTGAGATCAGAGTCCAAACCCACTCCATAAAGGACCAATTTCCCTCATCTACATGTATGGAGTCCGAAATCTTGTGCAACTTAGAGATCGCCTCGTAAACTGTTGGAGCATTATTAGGAATAAAGACACAGCAGCTCGATTGGATCATTCTGCATACCCCACCTCGATCTGCAAGTATAACATCTAGAACCATACGGTTCTGCAATGTCATGAGCCTATCCGCCTGAAGCTCAGCTGTCAGATTGCTAAGGGCACCAGCAGTTTCGGTAATAGTAGATTCAACTACCCGTGTTAGCTGACGTATGTTTCTACTATTGGCCATAGGCCCCCAGAACGGAAGGAAGCCTTTGAAGAAGTCTCCAGCTTCCTGACCAGCTGTATCTTCCTTACTGAAAACACCTCTAGCTACTCTTATTCTGTGGTAATCCGGTGAAGCAGTGTATGTCGGAGGCAATAATCGAGCAATATAACATGATCCTGAGAAGTCGGCAGGCAACCATGTATAAGCTCTGTCTCGACAAATGAAATAGGTACCCCTAGCAGTAAGAAAGGCAGGGGAAGAGTTAGCCGGAAACACATAGGTCTCTACGCACTCACTCCTCCCTAGCTGAGCTCTCGGATTTCTCCCATTACCTTGCAAACAGACCTGACCTCGGTGAGGTACGACCCAGATTGGAGTTGAGCTTTTACGCTTGCTTTCTCCTAAACTAAGGCGATACTCTGAAGTATTCCAACTTAAATATACTCGCAATTCGTCTCTAGGGTATGATGGAGTATTATTGACGTCTTTGATCATGTCAATAATTCCCTGGACTAAAGCTTTGTTGGCAGAGTTATATTTAGTGGAACGTGGTGGACGTGGAGGATAGGTCTCAAGAGCATAAGCAAAGATGGTTTGAAGGGCCTGAAATGATCCATTGTAGCTGAAAGGTAAAACCAGATAGGGAATACCTTTATCCATAGTGTGGGGTATCAAGCCACACACCCAACAGTCTGTCGTGTTAACTACCAGTTGGTGTTGGTGCAAGAGCTGTACAAAAGTATTATTAATGAATTCTGAGCGTCGAGCTTGCTCATGTTCCGGAAACGAGTGAAAAGAGTGTATAGAAGAAACAGTAGAAATAGCAGGATCAAGGGGAGGTACTGTAGATACTGGCACAAAAATCAAATTTATGCTAAAGACAATTCCACCCACCAGTGTTGCTAAAACAATCAAAAATGTAACGGCACATTGCATCAAGAAACATTTGCTATGAAGAATTCTATTTAGTCTGTTTCTGCGAACGTAAATCACATTCTTTCGTTGCAGCGCAGGAAGCTCCATCTTCTACAATCCGCTCGCGACCACTGATGATGTGTACGTAGATGAAAATGCCTCTGTCAGCCCTGGGAGTTCCCAGTACTAACAGAAAGATCGACCTTGTGTCAGACCCCTGCAAATTCAAACTAGGCACACAGCCACGACCCTACGGCTACCCAGACGGCAAGGCAATTTATTAAAAACAATAAACAATAGCAAACTTCCTGGCTGAAAAGCAAAAAGTCCAATGTATATAAATATCAAAATCACAATATGCAGTTGCCTGCTTTATTAGTCCTTTTTATGGCTTCTAAGGTTGTATCTTTTCTTCGCTGGTACTGTTTGATCGGAAAATAGTGTATCACTAGCAGCTGTTGCAGAGTTTACGTTCGCAGATGGCAAAGTTTCTTCTGATGCTGGAGACAAATGTTCAATGTTCAAAGTAGTCTTTTCAAGAGGAGAGTCACGTTTCAAAGTGTCAGAAATCAAATCGGCATCGCTGAAAGGGACAAATTTCGGAGTTGTTTCAGCTTCGGAGGCACCAATTCCCTTCTTCACCCAGTCGTCGTAGGGCAGCGGCAGTGGAACACGCTTTACGTGAGAAGCGTGGATCCAGTGCTTGCGACCAGCAACACGTACAGCTGTCCTCGTTGCCAGCAGGACCTGGAAGGGGCCGATGTAGCGAGGCTGAAGATTCTTTGTCCTCGCAAAATTTCTGACCACCACGTGGTCGCCGGGTTTCAGCTGATGCCCTGGACTCTCCGGAGGTTTTGGCAAAGCATCAAAGACCTGTTGATGAATAAGACTTAATTTAGCAGTCAAGTCGTAAAGATAGTCTATCAACATAGGATATTCAATGGAGCAGAATTGTTTAGGCCTTGGCACACCCCAGACATTTGCCGGGCGGCCAAATACAATCTCATATGGAGAAAGCCCTATTCTAGAATGCACTGTTGCTCTCGTTGATAACAAGGCCAAAGGAAGTGCGTCTGGCCAAGCCAAACCTGTGGATGCTTGAATTTTGGCTATTTTAAGCTTGAGGGTGCCATTGTAACCCTCGACTAAACCAGCAGATTGGGGATGGTTCGCACTATGAAATTTTTGTTTCAATCCTAGACCAGCACACACACTCTGCATAACTTTCCCTATAAACTCACTTCCGTTATCTGACCATACAATCCGTGGCATTCCAAACCTAGGGAAAAATTCTTTGAGAAGAATTTTGGCAGTTGATAAAGCAGTGTTGTCCTTTAGTGGGTATGCTTCTATCCACCTGGAAAAAGCACAAACTACCACCAGGACGTATTTTAAATTGTTGCAGCGTTCCATGTGAATGAAGTCTAACTGTATTACTTCAAAGGGACAGGAAGGAGGAGCAAAATGACCAGCTGGAGTTGGAGTTCCCTTGCCAGGATTATGCATCAAGCACACCATACAATTTTTCACCACTCTCTCTGCACACTTACTGATTCCCTCATTCTTCCAAATCGGAGCTAACATCTTACATATCCCTTTAGAACTTATGTGCGCCACTCCATGCGCCATCGTCACTACTGCAAGCACATACGCATCAGGCAACATCCAACGCTGCTGTTCTGTCAAATCGATCCAACATCCATTCGAGTCCAATTTGCCCGTACTTTCTCTCCATACGCGTTTCTCTTCCTCAGTCGCTTCTTTCTGAATCTCTTTCACACTTTCCATTGTGTCCTCACACATTCCAGACTCAGCAATCCATCTTGCAGACGTAGCAACATACATTCTACTCATCATGTCTCTAGCTGTCTGTTTAGCGGTTTCATCAGCAAAGGCATTTCCCCGACCAACATCATCCGTGATTGCTTTATGAGCACTGCACTTCACAATCGCAACTTCAGTCGGTAAGGTTAGAGATTCTAACAAGTCGTTAACTAGCTGACCATGTTGAATCTTAGTCCCATGGGACGTAATGAAACCCCTTTCTCTCCACAACCGGCCAAAACTATGGGCCACGCCAAATGCGTACTGACTATCTGTAAACACATTCACTCTCTTTCCCTCAGCTAAAACACACGCTCTCGTAAGAGCTATTAACTCTGCAGCTTGGGCAGAATTCTGACTCACTCTTGCAGTCTCCACAATCGTCTTCAAAGTCGTTACCGCGTAGGCAGCAGTCACATCACCATTCTCCAATTTAAAACATGACCCGTCCACATACAGCGTACCATCTGGGTCGGATAGAGGAGTATCTCTCAAGTCGATACGACCTTTTGTCTCTTCCTCCGTTTTGAAATAACAGTCATGTGGCTCAGAATCACTCGACTCTTGATCAGTCGGCAACAATGTTGCTGGGTTCAATACATTGCATCTT
Source organism: Lissotriton vulgaris (assembly GCF_964263255.1). NCBI lineage: Eukaryota > Metazoa > Chordata > Amphibia > Caudata > Salamandridae > Lissotriton > Lissotriton vulgaris. The sequence goes on along the minus strand of NW_028242569.1, from coordinate 119,080 downwards.
TTGATCTGAATATGACTCGCTAATAACGTCAGCTCGTAACCAGATAATCTCGCACTAGTAAGGTGTTGTGTCTTCGTTCGGTTCATGAGTGTGTCCACTGCATGAGGAACCATGACCACTAGCATATTGTTCATCACCAAACCAGCAGATTGTCGAATGGAAGCTGCAGCTGCCGCTGTAGCCCTCAAACAACTAGGCAATGCTCTAGCTACCGGATCTAATGTTGATGAGAAATACGCACAAGGGCGTTGTTTATCACCAAACTTCTGTGTCAGAACACTCAACGCGCAACCTTCTCTTTCGTGAACGTAGAGCGTGAATGGCTTACTGTAATCAGGTGTGCCCAATACAGGAGCTGAACACAAAGCTTTTCGTAATTCAGCAAAACTCTCTTGACATTCATCAGACCATGGCACCGGACTCGGAACATTTTTCCCAGTCAAAGCTACCAATGGCTTTGCTAAAAGTGAAAAATTTGGGATCCATTGCCTACAGTAAGAGGTAATACCTAGAAAGGCACGTACTTCCCTCTGTGTGCGTGGAACACTCATTTGCAGAATTGCTTTTATTCTTTCTGGGGTCAACTTCCTTCCCTCCTTTGACAAGAGATGACCTAAGTAGGTTACTTCTTGGCAGCAATATTGCATTTTGGAAGGTGACACCTTATGATTCAAATTAGACAAATGATGCAATAGTGAAATTGTAGCTGCTTTGCAAGTTTCCTTGTCATCGGCAGCCACCAAAAGATCATCTACGTATTGTACTAGGGCAGAACCTGGAGGAAGGACAAAAGAATCTAACTGGCTTTTTAAAGCTTGACTGTAAATAGATGGACTTTCACAGTAGCCTTGTGGAGCGCGTTTAAATCTGAAACTGCGACCTCCTAAACAGAAGCCAAAAATATCTCTGCTTTCCTCGGCTATCGGAATGCTGAAAAAGGCATTCTTCAAGTCGATGACTGAGAACCATGTAGCTGTAGCAGGAATCAATGTTAACAAAGCAGTAATGTCTGGCACTACAGGAAACTGCGGAATTACAATCTTATTAACTTCTCTAAGGTCTATGACAAACCTATAGACTGGAGGCTTTGTAGGATCTGTTCGTTTCAAAATCGGCAATACAGGACTATTACAAACATTTCCTCGCGTTTCTTCAACCACACCTTTTTTAATCAAATCTTGCACAATCAATAAGAGTGCACGCTCACCTTCACTTGAGATTTTATATTGAGGAATTCTTGGAAATTTTACATTCGCTTTCAAAGTTACTACATACGGTGGAATCTCTAGTAGACCTACATCATTGGGACCAATCGCCCAAAGAGAATCAGGGAGTGAACGTAGCTCCGGCGGGAGTGCGTCCATTGACAAGTACATCGGAGAGGTGAGTCTTTTACCCAAAGTAAGCTGTACTCCTTCCGGAGAACAGTACAATGTCGCATATAGTCGTTTTAACAAATCTAAACCAAGCAGATTTTCATTACAACCTGTCGTCAAAATTAAGGGTGCTTTCAATTGACACGGTCCAACAGAAATAGACAAAGGACCAGATATCGGGTTGTACACAGGGGCGCCTGAAAAACCTACGGAAACATTTGTTGAGCCAGACAAAGGTGCGCCAGGGAGTTTCGCATGCATGATAGAACTTTTTGCGGCACCAGTATCCAACAGAAACGGTTCGACTACACCTGATGTTGCTACTGCGACATAAGGCCCACTCTGATCCACTGGAACTGATACTACTCCCTCTCTCTGTCTATGGCTGTCCTAGTACCCATTTTGTTGAAATCCCTCTTCAACTTCACAATAATCCTCAACAAGATATTGCTGAGATCTATTCTGTTGAGCTGACTGTACATTTCGCTGATCAAAGTGATTAGAAGGACGATCATTAGTTTGTGGAGGCATAGCACCTCGTCCCCGACCTCTAGAATTCTGTGCAAAACCACCACGACCTCTCTGAGCTGTTGCCGCATTATTTTGCGCTAAAATCTGACAATCATTTTTATAGTGACCCTCTTTCTTACAGTACGCACACTGATTCCACTGGTATTGAGGCCTGGTCGAATTATAATCTGTCTTTTGATACGAATTCTGTTGCATATTAGTCTGATTCGTGCGAGGCGGATACGCCTGCTGTAAGAGAACTTTAGTTTTTAAATCTTTCGTTTTCTTCTCTGATTTCTCCTTTTCCTCTTTATCCCTATTTTCATAGTACTGTGCAGTCGCAAGTATTTGCGCTGTCGTAGATACAGCCCACGCACTTTCTGAGTCTTTCAATTTATTGCATAATTCGGGTAACAAATTATGCACAAATTTATCGACAAACAATCTCTGTCCTCCTTCAGTGCTCATATCCTGACCACTATGGTCTACAAAAGTCTCTTCGAACCTCGTGAAGAAGTCGGAGACACTTTCGTCTTTCTTCTGCTTGCATGCGGATAATTTATCCCAATTAACACGCAATGCTGGCATCAGAGTCTTCATTAAATCTATTATTCTGCCAGGAAGATTAGCAATTAGGGGTTCGGGTTTCGCACCACCTATTTGTTGAGCATCTGCTGCAGTGATAGCTGCCCAATCACCACCTAAAGCAGCCTGATGATCCTCTCTACGAATTTTAGCCCATACTGGTTGTGGAACTACATTACCAAACAACATATCAATGTCGGCTAAGTTCATTATACAAGCCTCAACTGTCTGTGTCAATTCCTTGTAATATCCGGCTGGATTCTTACGTGGATCTGGCAAGGCCTGTTTCACTGCTAACACTTCTGCTCGCTTCCACGGAATATGTATCCATACTCTTTGGAACTGTGCTGGAGCAGCTGCAATACCCGCATTATCATCACGTTGTACTGCTTCGCGCCAAATTGGAGGAACTTCCCTCATAGGATATTGGCGACTTAGCTTCATTCTACCTTTCTCTAAATCTCTCGGCGAACGAAGAGATGGATCATTCCTAAAACTCAAAATAAGTTCCATCGCTTCCTTTATATTATCGCCCACTATCATTCCAGCAGCAAACTCTTTTTGAATCTTAATTAAATCTTCCAAATCTGATTCGACATCGTCTTCTTCTATTTCCTCACGCAACAACGAGCACATCTCGTCGAAGACGTATCGCTGCGTTGGCTCTCCCCATTGCATAAATGTCTCTAACACATCTTTCGTACTATATCTTCTAACTTTTGTAATCCATCTGAGAGCCGTGGAGTCTAAAACTCCCCGTTCCTCAGTACTTGGAAGCTGACTCCGTCTCTGAACAGAGTCAGGAGTAGGAGTCTTAATCAAGGTTTTATATATAGGAGACAGCATATTAGTAACAGAATCAGTAATTCTTCGACGAACAGAAAGTGGAGTTAGTACACTCGCAGACATAGAGAACGCAGTAGAGGTAGGAATAGATGACGAAACAGTAGGAGTATCGAGGAAAATAGTTTGAGGACCAATAGGTACAGTGGTAGGTATAGGAGCGGGCAGTGCAGGAAGAGGAGGAGCTGTAGGAACATTTACATTCACCACAGGAGGTATAGGAACTTGATTCTGAGGAACAAGAACACCAGGTTGTCCAGCAACCGGCAATTGAACATTCGGGATGAGCGGAGCCGCAGCACCTTGTGCATACGGTGGAGGCGACCGTAACAGATAAGATAGCAGAGGATCGTTTTCGGAATCCTCCAGTATCTTAGCCATTTTCGATGGCAAGGCAGGATAGCACTTGTCAATCGCTAAGTTACGCTCTCTAATGGCTACATCTATGGCTTTCTCACACTCGTTAGCCTGCAACTGCTTAGTCGCTTGCTCTAGAGTTAACTCTTCTAGTTCTTTTTGCTCTTTTTTCAACCTTTTCATTTCTCTCTGTTTGGATTCTTTCCGCCAATAACGAAAAGAGTCAAACATTGCCGGCCGGGCTTTCTTCCTAAACAATTTCGCTTCTAAATTGTCGAGAATCTCTTGTTCAAAACTACCATGCAGTGGCCAACTAAGGACACCATCCTTCTTACAATAACGGACCCATATCTCATTATAAGTTATAGGACCCACACCATACTTACAATATAGGTCATATAGGGGAGTCCCAATCGGAGGAACCAGACAGGAATCCTCTAATCGTGAGTCACTGTTGCAACTAAAACAAGACAACATTTTCCGACTTACCATTCTCAGTCCGGAACACAAAACAAACAAAACATGAAACAAATTGTGCACTTGAACCAAGAACTTAGGCCTACCAAAACGAACTGATGTATCGATACCCAAAACTGAACCAAATAGATTATCGTAACCAGAACAACTAGTGATAATCTTACAAAACCAAACCAAACCAAGAACCGATCAAGGATTTTTAACAATCCTCACAAAAGTAACCAGCTAGCTATCACTAAATACTTAACTGAGGCACTGAAGACGTCACCAAGGAGAAACCCGTCACGTTTCGCCGTACTAAGGACTGCACCACTTCGGGTCCAAGACAGGGCGACGGTCAAGGCAACGGCCCACTGCAGCCGTCCTGAACGGGAACCCTCGTGGAAGAGAACTTCAGGGCCACTTTTGCGATATGCCGGGATCGATGAAGTGGGGCGCCTCCCTCAGGAATCTTCACACGAAGCTTCTCGAACTCTTCAGGCTTTTGGACCGGTACCGAATGACGTCGCCCCACGTTGGGCGCCAATTGGAGTTCTGGACTTTTTGGTTCCGTCCAGAGGTGTCAGGGTACAACACCCAAAGACCCCGGAGTCCCACCTGCCTTGGTGCACAAATGAACAGAAACACGGGCTTCTCGATGGTGGCGTCAAAGACCAAAGGTTTATTACTGCAGGGACACAGAAGTCACAGAATCTACACACGGGCAGAATCTAGGAGACTGTTCGATTTGTACAAAGTGGGTTGCTCCTTATATACTAAAAATTGTGCTCTAGGCAAATATTTCACATGTCGGTACATTCCCAAACCTTTGTGTCTCTAAACAATAAATATTTGGCGTTACACAGGAACTGTCGATAATATCTGATACCAAACATCACGAAGAGGGGTTCCCACCAGTCCATCACAATCCCTTGTCAATATTGCATTCAAGACCCGGACCGCCTCATCGTAAAGTTCGTTACCTCCCCCCAATAAAGGCCCAGAAGGAAAGGAGCAGAGCCAGGTGCAGAAGATAGAAAAGCGGGATAAGAGATGTTTGTGGGTTGTAAATGGGCAAGGCTACCGGTTTCGGCCGCCTAATCATGATCAGGTACAATGGACAGGAAAACCAGTTCAGGTGGGCTGGCCTCGGGCAGAGGAGGCAGCCTTTGTCGAGTCATGCAGCTTCAGCGTGATCTGGTTTAAGGTGCACGTGTCATGTAAGAGGTGAATCTCCGGCTAAGGCTACGTGTCCTTAATCAAAGTGAAGTGAATGAAATGATCAGAGGCTATTGCATATGTGAGGGCAAGGAACCACAAAATGGCGGCCATGATCTAAGATGGATGCCGTGTGTATATCAGAAATGTGTCAGTGGAAGGAGTGCTCTTGCTCGTAGCGTAGCGAAAACACTAGGATATACTAAATGGATCATTTGCGGTTCGCTGATACTAATTTTATGTATTTCCGACAAACTTGAAAACACGGGTTCAAGTCGTCACGGAACCGTCACGGAACCTCAGGGCTTTAATCATAAAGTGCAGGGGGCATTGTGCCCCTCTCAGCCCTGGGACCGCCACCTCCCCAGGGTTTTAATCATAAAGTGCAGGGGGCATTGTGCCCCTCTCAGCCCTGGGACCGCCACCTCCCCAGGGCTTTAATCATAAAGTGCAGGGGGCATTGTGCCCCTCTCAGCCCTGGGACCGCCACCTCCCCAGGGCTTTAATCATAAAGTGCAGGAGGCATTGTGCCCCTCTCAGCCCTGGGACCGCCACCTCCCCAGGGCTTTAATCATAAAGTGCAGGGGGCATTGTGCCCCTCTCAGCCCTGGGACTGCCACCTCCCCAGGGCTTTAATCATAAAGTGCAGGGGGCATTGTGCCCCTCTCAGCCCCTGGGACCGGCACCTCCCCAGGGCTTTAACCATAAAGTGCAGGGGGCATTGTGCCCCTCTCAGCCCTGGGGCCGCCACCTCCCCAGGGCTTTAATCATAAAGTGCAGGGGGCATTGTGCCCCTCTCAGCCCTGGGACCGCCACCTCCCCAGGGCTTTAATCATAAAGTGCAGGGGGCATTGTGCCCCTCTCAGCCCTGGGACTGCCACCTCCCCAGGGCTTTAATCATAAAGTGCAGGGGGCATTGTGCCCCTCTCAGCCCCTAGGACCTCCCCCTCCCCAGGGCTTTAATCATAAAGTGCAGGGGGCATTGTGCCCCTCTCAGCCCTGGGACTGCCACCTCCCAGGGCTTTAATCATAAAGTGCAGGGGGCATTGTACCCCTCTCAGCCCCTGGGACCGCCCCCTCCCCAGGGCTTTAATCATAAAGTGCAGGGGGCATTGTGCCCCTCTCAGCCTTTGGGACCGCCCCCTCCCCAGGGCTTTAATCATAAATTGCAGGGGGCATTGTGCCCCTCTCAGCCTTTGGGACCGCCACCTCCCCAGGGTTTTAATCATAAAGTGCAGGGGGCATTGTGCCCCTCTCAGCCCTGGGACCGCCACCTCCCCAGGGCTTTAATCATAAAGTGCAGGGGGCATTGTGCCCCTCTCAGCCCTGGGACCGCCACCTCCCCAGGGCTTTAATCATAAAGTGCAGGGGGCATTGTGCCCCTCTCAGCCCTGGGGACTGCCACCTCCCCAGGGCTTTAATCATAAAGTGCAGGGGGCATTGTGCCCCTCTCAGCCCTTGGGACTGCCACCTCCCCAGGGCTTTAATCATAAAGTGCAGGGGGCATTGTGCCCCTCTCAGCCCCTGGGACCGCCCCCTCCCCAGGGCTTTAATCATAAAGTGCAGGGGGCATTGTGCCCCTCTCAGCCCTTGGGAGTGCCACCTCCCCAGGGCTTTATTCATAAAGTGCAGGGGGCATTGTGCCCCTCTCAGCCCTGGGACAGCCACCTCCCCGGGGCTTTAATCATAAAGTGCAGGGGGCATTGTGCCCCTTTCAGCCCTGGGACAGCCACCTCCCCGGGGATTTAATCATAAAGTGCAGGGGGCATTGTGCCCCTCTCAGCCCCTGGGACCGGCACCTCCCCAGGGCTTTAATCATAAAGTGCAGGGGGCATTGTGCCCCTCTCAGCCCTGGGGACTGCCACCTCCCCAGGGCTTTAATCATAAAGTGCAGGGGGCATTGTGCTCCTCTCAGCCCTGGGACTGCCACCTCCCCAGGGCTTTAATCATAAAGTGCAGGGGGCATTGTGCCCCTCTCAGCCCTGGGAACTGCCACCTCCCCAGGGCTTCAATCATAAAGTGCAGGGGGCATTGTGCCCCTCTCAGCCCTGGGACAGCCACCTCCCCGGGGCTTTAATCATAAAGTGCAGCGGGCATTGTGCCCCTCTCAGCCCTGGGGACTGCCACCTCCCCAGGGCTTTAATAATAAAGTGCAGGGGGCATTGTGCCCCTCTCAGCCCTGGGACTGCCACCTCCCCAGGGCTTTAATCATAAAGTGCAGGGGGCATTGTGCCCCTCTCAGCCCTGGGGACTGCCACCTCCCCAGGGCTTCAATCATAAAGTGCAGGGGGCATTGTGCCCCTCTCAGCCCTGGGACAGCCACCTCCCCGGGGCTTTAATCATAAAGTGCAGGGGGCATTGTGCCCCTCTCAGCCCTGGGGACTGCCACCTCCCCAGGGCTTTAATAATAAAGTGCAGGGGGCATTGTGCCCCTCTCAGCCCTGGGACTGCCACCTCCCCAGGGCTTTAATCATAAAGTACAGGGGGCATTGTGCCCCTCTCAGCCCTGGGACTGCCACCTCCCCAGGGCTTTAATCATAAAGTGCAGGGGGGCATTGTGCCCCTCTCAGCCCTGGGGACTGCCACCTCCCCAGGGCTTCAATCATAAAGTGCAGGGGGCATTGTGCCCCTCTCAGCCCTGGGACTGCCACCTCCCCAGGGCTTTAATCATAAAGTGCAGGGGGCATTGTGAAGAAAAGTGGAAAATGACTCACTCTCCCCACCAGGGATCTATCCAGCAGTTTGCATAATAAAGCAGCAAAGGAAATTGACAGCCAATCTGTAAAATTAAAAGACATCTTTATTATAATTAATTATGAGGCTTCGTCGTCCAACCGTAGTTTTACAATTGAAAGAGGGAGCCTGCCTGAGCTTTCTCAGGCAGGCCTTTTATACAAAAAGTTTGCCCCTAGGCTCACATTCTTGCTGTGAAACACATCATTGTAGGTCGCTCCCATGGTACCATAACAAAGCAGGCTATAATTATGAATTCCATTCTACTTGCCCAAACTGACCAACCCATCTTCCATCATGAACATATGTCAAACTTCACATATTTTCCTGTGCAGGCCGGAGAAGCTCACAATAGACTGGTTTCCTCCCCATCATATAAACAGTCACCTCCCCATTGTAAAAGCCCAGAAGCAGAGAAACAGAGCCAGGTGTGGAAGATAGAAATGTAGGATAAGGGATGCTTGTGGGTCATAAACAGGCATGGCTACTGTATTCGGCCTTCTAATCTTGCTCAGGCCAATGTACACAACAAGTTGCTCAGATCTTTAATATAGATTGACTAGAGGGCATGGACTGGTTTGGTGAGGCCAACATCACGTAGGCAGATTCAGCCTGTTCAGGTCAAATGGGAGTCAGGAAGAACTCAAGCTAAGGAATACGTGTCCTTTAAGAATCATTGGCTCATGTATATGCCTATGTAAAGGGCAACAACTAAAATGGACGCTTGTTCACAACCTAGAGCCTGTGGGCTCAGAATGAATTTGCCAATAACTCCTGCATGCATCATTGTATCGTGATGAAAATACACAGGCATAATGTCCTGATCATTACCGGTCTATTGATACCAAATTCGTCGTGGTATGATGATATTTTCTGCACAAGTGTTTAGGCCTTGGTACACCATTATGGCAGGGTCCGGAATTTTCAGAACCACAGACGCTCCTTTTGCCCTTTATATAGGCAATAACCTAAACCCATGTCAGTCTGAATCTAGGTCTATACTTATCAGATCATCAAGGGGTTGCTGTAGTATTATCTTACGACTTAGCAACTCTCTCGGGACAAGTCTTCTTACACACGTAGTGGTACAAAGGCCATATATGGCAGGACCAAATAGTGAACACCTCTATCTGTAGTATGTGGTATAAGATCACCCACCCAACAATTAGTGGTGTTCTAGTGTTGATGTAGAAGCTGTACAGAAGGGTCTATCAGTAAACTCTGGCCTAACCAATGTATGTTCAGGTAAAATATGAAAGTCATGTGAAGAAACAGTAAAGAAAGAGTAGGTTGAGAAGTTGGTGCAGACGTAATATAATAACTAATAGAATACATAAAAGTATTAAAATAGAGAAAGTTATACCACCCTTAGAGAACAACATTCTATAATTTCGGTTTTTCATCTCTTGCTTTTCATCGTCATTCCTCAATACAATCTCCATTTTCTAATGTCGCTCACGCGATCTTGATAGAGTACTTCAGCTGTGATTATTAGCAGGTCATAGGGACACTGCAAGTCCTGCAGGCCTACTGCCACTACTCAGGTCACAAACTGAACCGTTGGTACTCCTACGTGACCCTGCAACTGGCAAATGGTAACCAATCAAAAATTTAACAAAAAACCATAATACAATTTCAGAAAAAGCAAGAGAAAAAGAAAAACAAAAGTCAAATGCAAAATACTTGCATAATCCTAAACAAAAAGCAAATCCTAGAATTTAATAACATTTTATATAGCTTCCTATGCATTTCAGTAATCTATTATATGTTCAAGTGAAACAGTGGCGTTCCTGATCAATGCTCTCAGATGAAATAGGGATACACTTCCACAGAGAGACTTCATTCTGCTTTTACTAAACAGAATAGTACTTTAAAACAAATGCCAGCAAAGCAGCAAAAATTAGTTTCCAAACTCCAATTCTATGCAAGCTCACAGAAAATACCCAGAGTCCGCCAAAGCCTCTCATTGCAGGCTTCTATTGTCCATCAAATCCGCTTCCAGTGTCTTCTTCGCGTTGGGCCTCTTCAATTCAGGCTTTTTCATGAGAAGACAATACTGTTTAGTACGAGTGCCCTCCGGGCAAACACTCACAGCTCACTCGAAAGTCTCAATGTCTTAAAACAATGCACCAGTGTCTCTTCTTTGTGGCAGACACTACAAATGATGCGCTGTTCATTGATCAAGGGCACAAAGCATCTCGTGCAGATCCAAGCACTACTTAGCAAAATCAGCAAGGTCAGCAGCACTTTCAGACTCCAACACTCATCATTTAGTGTCAGAGGACGCTCAAGCTGCTCTCTCATGGGCACCAGAATGTAGTGCCGTTTTCCAAACGTGGATGCTTGGGTGCACCGCCGTTCCGCTGGTGCAAAGCAAAAGAGGTGTGGGTGAGGCCAAAACTCGGGCCAAGGGGTCAGGGGACCGCGCGCTGTCAGAGGTTCAAGCACATGACAGTTTGAACAAATTGCACAAAGTGGATGACAGTCCTGCCATCAAAAGCAGGGATCCTTCGCATCTTTGCACTGAACTTCTGAGGCAAAACAGAAAATCAGCTCCTTTTTTCTTTTCTTTTCACAACGCCTTCTGATGAAACAAATGGCTTGCTTAGGAGGTACCACTGGAGGCACGCTGATGATCGCTGTCCAGCTGATGACCGCTGCCCACGCTGCTGATTGCTGTTCACGCTGCTGATTGCTGTCAGGAATTGCAGGGCCAAGAAGTCTGTAGACGTCTGCCATGTTTACTGATGGGGAGTGGGTTTAGTGTTGATCACAGGTCTGCAGGGTAACATTCTTCCTTTTTGACTCTGGAAGATTCCCGCAAAACCTAGTGGTATAGGAAGTGTAACACAATTGTTAGTTTCCTTCAAGTCAGATATAAAAACAGTTCATGGGTTGGCTTTTTGACAAGAGGGCTGCAAGCAAGTGGCCTGCAATCTGCAAAGGAGTGGCAATTCGTCATGGCAACCTAAATGGATGCCCTCATACAGTGGCATTATCTAATAGGATACATTATTTAATGGGGTAAATACATATTCTCCTTAATGATGAAGCCTAGGTGTTCCTAAACTCCTTATCTAGAACATCTCAAATAGAGAAATGACATAATACACATTATCAAGGACATGAAGAAGTCCCTTCTTTAAACAATGTGCATCAAATGCGCTATGTAATGCAAAGGCTAATGATCAACTGTGCAGACAAGAGGACAAGAACTAGAGAGTCCTGGTATCTGCATGATTAGAACACATCTTATAAAAAATTGAAACAGCAGAAACAGAGGAGAACTGAAAAATTAAAAATAGACATTAAAAATATGTCGTACTAAAAAGAATGTAAACTTGAGATATCTCCTATTGAGATGGAAAATGTCCTATTGGGTCAATTAACCAGGCTATCACTATCCTGACAGTCAGTCTGAAAAGGCATTTGAAGTAGGCCTAAAGAAAATTCTTGAGAAGCAGTCTGGTCACACAAAAGGGGAATGGTGTGTAGCATAAGGGGGGTTCCTAATACATCACTGCCTAAAAGTGTGAACATGAACAATACACCCATAATAATAAATGGGCTGACAGGTGAAAGGAAGATGGAGGAGGGAAAATGGAAGTAGAACACAACAAAAGTCTTCAATAACTAAACATGATGCAACATTGGTCAGGTAAGGAGCAAAAAGAAAAATCTATAGGACGGACAAGAGTTTGCTTGGGTGGCCTAAGGCATGTGACACAGCACCAAGAGCACGGGGATACATGAAAAGACCAATGTTACAGAATTTTAACTCTACCGCTGACAATCTATACCCTACACGGTAATTCTAACTAATGTTCAGTTGTCTCTTCAGGGAAAAAAATGAATCCATAGGCTTATTCAGGAATCAAAAAATGCGATATCGAAATTAGGCCACCTTTAGTCACGGATCTATAATTCCATCCTTAGGCCCAATCAAGGATACATAAATGCAGAGCTGCCTGTCCTTAAGGAAAAAGGCAGTTAAGTGACTAACAACGGATGGCAATCTTTAATCCAGTATATCAGTTTAGTTTTCTTAAATAAAAAAATCATTACAGCCAAATTAGGCATGAACTGGAAAAACACAGCTGCCTTACTGCTCACAGTATGAGGTCCATATCTGTGAAATTTGTCTTAATACAATATTCATCCAATTTATTGTGAAACAATGCATATCTCAAGCCATAAGATATACTTGCTGTATATCAAGCACAAGGAAAAACAGCCCAGACAAACAAACAGCATATATGAATAAACGGTCATGCATAATACCATGGCACATGCCCTTCTTTTGACAGCAGGGCATCAGGTAATTGATACCCTGCAGTCAACTATAATGTCGCTGTGTCAAATAACGCGTTTCAGTGGACCAAATGTACAAATGAAACATAACCACACACATTTTTTCTTAAACAAATTACGCAAAAAAAACATTTCTCTTCAACCAGCCAACTCACGTGTCTTGTGAATTAATCCATGAATTATCTGTAGGAAGAAGCAGAAAAGATACACAACACACACATTTCTTATAATACAACATAAATTTTAACCCTTTTTATCAGACTACAAAACATGGCACAACGTGACATACAAAAACTTTTCATTACTTACCTGTAACCTATTTTCCATGTACCTTGCAAAAACGCGCATTCTCACTCAGGCCTAAGGCCTTTAAGTTGCAGAATTTTAGGGAAGGGCTTCTACTTATTGCCTATCTAAAACTCAATGTAACACTTCGTTTTTCTTTTTGTCAAATAAACTTAACTAAAAAAAAAATTCGTTCCTAGCATGGAGACACACATATACCAGTCCTACAGATCATTTAGCAGAATGTTTGATATTTGTCTTCTCAAAGAAATCACTTTTGCATTTGCCCTTTTTAAATCCTGTTCCTTCATTTTACACAGTGCTTAATTTGTAAGACATGAAGTGCAGGTGCTACAATTTAGCATGAGGAATACCTTTCCTATTTGTTTATTATCTCAGATGTGCGCTTTTAACGCAGATGTAATGTGAATGCGGCAAATGAGAACAAGCCAGCCTGCAATGAAATGAAGGTTACAGATTTAAATCATATACAATCAACTACATCTCATATAAAGCGCTTGTGTGCAGCATTTTGAAAGCAACTGGGAGCTATGCAAACCACGTGTGGTGTTCCTTTTATTATTATTAGCGGGATGCAATGCTGTGTCAGCACATATCTAATTGAAAATGAATGTGTTGGTGACATAATTTACCAAACAACAAGCGTTTTGTGGGAACATGCTGGAGCTATTATTTATTCTTTGGCTAAAATGCAATCATCATTGCTGTACATATGCCTCTGCTCATTTTAGTTCAAAAAAAAAAAAAAAAAAAAAAAAAAAAAAAAAAAAACCCCATCCCAGCTAATGTCAAATTTGTAACACTTTAAGAAGACACTTTTAAACAAGTCAGGCTATTCAAGTGACCTCAGGTCAGGACCGTGGCATGGGCAGGGATTTAAATACAAAGAGGCAGCTGATGCATGCTTAACCATGTCATGCTGCATTCCACAGGCGAGGCCCTAATTAAAAGGTCACAAATGTCAACAAGACAGCCTTACAAGATAACATCTCGGCCGGCCGCTACTGCTGGAACACGTTATACAGGTTCTGCCAGTCCCCTGCTCCTGGTAACTGAAGCTGACAAGGCCAGTAGGTTTAACCATTTCCACATAACCTGCAATATTTCACTATATTTAAAACAATAATTTCTCTCTTTTTTTCTTGTAATTCTATGACACATTGACTTGCTGAATCATAAGAAGGCACAACCTGCAAACATATATATTAAGGTCTAAATGTATGCATTTATTAAAGAGACGCTTTAAAAAGGGCCCTGAAACCATTCAAAACAGTCTATTCATGTGAAAATCGACTTTTGTATTCTGGATACTAAGAAATAAATATTTTATAATTTTATTGGTTAATGGGTATTACTAGAATGTCTACTACCCAATTTACGAGAAATGCTTTTGAAAATACTAAGTTATACCTTATAGAAATGAGCTTGTTTGCGCCTGGGGTAAGGGAAATTGCGCACAGAAGTGTTTGGTCATTTTCGTGGTACAACATAACTTAAATCAAACATTTTAATGCTAGGGGGTCATAGTATGAGTGTTAAGCTTCACAAATATTAAAAAACGATTTTTGTAGCACTTTGTTTTTAATAATTATTTTTCATAATTAATAAAAAAATTCTAATGAAGCCTAATTATTGCTATTTGTGACTGTCCTACATATAAAATGCTCACTACATCCCTTGCCTATTATTTAGATACATATTAACACACAAGCCTAGGCGCAGCTGCCTAACTGGGAATGCGTGAGATGATTGCGCCACATTTATTTAAAAAGGACTGTTTGCAAAATTCCACCACCCGTGTTTAACTAGAGAGGTGCTGGCTGAATGATTAGATATACTGCAGCTGAAAAGACTTGGCTGTGAACATCTAACACTGTGCGTCTAAAGAACACGCAATTTCGTTTTTTCATTTTTCTTCTTGGAGCCTTATTTACATCTATTGAACGTGACCCATACACATACATACATTGAGCTCATTCCAGACACAAAACAGAAGGGGGGTCAAACACTCAGGACACACAAAACAGCGCACTCTAACCATTTCTTGTACATAGCGCCGTTCTTGTACATAGCGTCGTCGCAATTTACAACAAAACCCACAAACAACATAGACATTTTGTTAGACGGACCGGGAGGGTCGGCCGAGATTACGGGGAGAGGTCTCCAGGGAGAGCCGTCTCCAACGACTGTACAGGTAAGTAACTTCCCCCCCACAGACGGACACCACACAAGATTGAAGGTTAACGAGACTTTATATGCAATTCTTAGGTTACGTCGCTATGATACAAGGAGGTCTGGACTCAGGGGTCCCCTCGGTTCTGATCTCTGGTTGAGGAGAAAGGGTAGCGGGACAGTCTTAGTTACCAATGAGTTAAATAGCTCTCAATCCTCGAGCTCGGCGTGGTTGCTGATCGGGCCGTGGAGGAGCCAAGCAGGTCCCGAGATGGATGAAGGATGGTCGACGGGCCGTGGAGAAGCCAAGCAGGTCCCGATGAAGATGATGGTTACAACGGTCCGCGGCCTCGCCAGCAGATCCGGACGACGGTGAAGAATGAAGGTTACGACGGCTGTGGCAGCGCCAACAGGCAGGACGATGGTGCACAGGACAGAGCTACGGCAGCGCCAGTAGTCCGTCCAGGATGAGTTCCTCTTACGTCTCTCGACTCCAAGATACAACTGACTTCCTGCTCTGGAGCTGCCCCAGTTATAGGGCTGGCGTGCTTTGATGTCCGGACCCTCGCACTTGGAGGTCGGGAGGTCCGGGATGAGGGAGTCCAGACACCCAGCAGGGGGGTGGAGCCAGCGCCCGGGGAGGCGATGGGCGAGCGGCACTGGGCGGGGGGAGAGCCATCGGCACCTCTTTCTCCCATTGACTTGCCAAGTAGCCCGCTCACCTCCTGGGTGGAGGGTGGTGCCGGATTGTCTGAGGCTGGGCTAGGCCCAGGGTTGAGGTCGATCGGGGGCCAGGCGGCCTCGTGGCGAGGTGTCCAAGATGGCGGCCCGGGCTGGGTGCATGGGCCGGCAGTGGATCGGACCCACGAGGTTATCATGTTCGAGGGCAGGGGTCCCTGAGGGGACGTAGGGCGTGCAATGGTGGTGTGTGGTGCTTGCGTGACTGGGCTCGGGCCTGGTCGAGCCGGGGGAGAGCGGCCCGTCATGTGGCCTGTCCAACATGCGTCCCCCCCAGCTGAAGGCGGGGAGAGTTACCCATCCTCTTGGGGACTCTCTTCGTCGAGGCGGAAAAACCGGGACAGGCCATCGGCGTTGGCGTGGTCGGACCCAGGCCGGTGTTCGACTGTGAAGTCCATACCTTGTAAGGAGATGGACCAGCGTAGCAATTTTGGGTTTTCCCCCCGCATATGCATCAACCACTGCAGGGGTCGGTGGTCAGTCTGCACCCGAAAGTGGGTGCCAAAAAGGTAGGGCCGGAGCTTCTTGAGGGCCCATACCACAGCGAAGGCTTCCCTCTCTATGGTGCTCCAGCGTTGTTCCCGGGGTAGGAGTCTCCGGCTGATGAAGGCCACCGGTTGATCGAGGCCTTCGGTGTTCACTTGGGACAGGACCGCCCCAATGCCCTGGTCGGAGGCGTCCGTCTGGACGACGAACTCCCGGCTGTAGTCTGGGGCCTGGAGCACAGGAGCGGAACACATGGCGGCCTTTAACTGTTCGAATGCCGCTTGACACTCTGGGGTCCAGTTCACCTTCTTGGGCTGATTTTTTGACGTGAGTTCGGTGAGAGGCCCCACGATGGTACCATAGTCTTTCACGAACCTTCGGTAGTAGCCCGTGAGGCCCAGGAAGGCTCGCACCTCAGTTTGAGTGATAGGGGGTTGCCAGTTCTGGATGGCGGCAATTTTCAGCTGTAGGGGGGCCACTAGGCCGCTTCCCACCTGGTGTCCGAGGTAGGTCACCGACCCTTGTCCAATTTGGCATTTGCTGGCCTTGATCGTGAGGCCAGCTCGCTGAAGGGCTTGCAGCACTGCTTGGAGGTGGTGGAGGTGCTCGGTCCAATGGTGGCTGTACACAGCGATGTCGTCCAGGTAGGCGGCGCTGAACTCTTCGAGCCCCGCCAGGACCTGATTGACGAGCCGTTGGAACGTCGCTGGGGCATTCTTCATGCCGAAGGGCATGACCGTAAAGTGATAGTGGCCATCGGGGGTGGAGAAGGCAGAGCGTTCTTGTGCTCGGGGTGTGAGGCCGATCTGCCAATAACCTGCCGTCAGGTCGAAGATGCTGAGGTAGCGGGCAGCGCCCATTCGGTCGACCAGTTCATCTGCCCGGGGGATGGGGTGTGCGTCCGTTCTGGTGACTTCATTCAGGCCCCGGTAGTCGACACAGAACCGGAGTTCTGGTGTGGTCCCGGGGGCGGCTGCTTTGGGGACCAGTACGACCGGGCTGGCCCATGGACTGTCTGAGGGCTCGATGACCCCGAGCGTGAGCATCTTAGCTACTTCCGCCTGGATGCAGGCCCGTACCCGATCAGGTACGCGGTAGGCCCGGTGGCGGACAGGAGGGCTGTCTCCGGTGTCCACATCGTGCACACACCAGGAAGTGACACCCGGGGTGAGGGAGAACAGACTGGCGAACCGTGATAGGAGGGCTTGGCACTCTTGCCGTTGTTCTCTGGTGAGGGTCTCCGAGAGTCGGACCCCATCCACGGAGCCGTCTTGCTCCTGGGTCCGCAAGAGGTCAGGGAGAGGCTCGGAGTCGTCTTCAACCCCATTGTCTGTGGCCATCAAGAGGCTGAGTTCTGTTCGTGCAAAGTGGGGTTTCAGTCTGTTGGTGTGGAGGACTCGGAGCGGATTCCGGGCGGACTCCATATCGATCAGATAGGTGGCAGGACCCTTGCGCTCGATTACCTTGAAGGGTCCCGTCCATTTGTCTTGGAGAGCGCACGGTTCTGTGGGGGACATTACCCAGACCTGTTGCCCCGGCTCGAATTCAATGGATGAGGCGTTCTGGTCATACCATTTCTTCATGTCCTCTTGACTGGCCTCTAGGTTGGCTTTTGCTAGGTCTCTGAACCGCCGGGACTGGTTGCGGAGGGTGAGGAGGTACCGGAAGACATCTGGAGGACTCTTGGCCGGAGGCATCTCCCAGCCTTCTTTGATCAGGCTGAG
Source organism: Lissotriton vulgaris (assembly GCF_964263255.1). NCBI lineage: Eukaryota > Metazoa > Chordata > Amphibia > Caudata > Salamandridae > Lissotriton > Lissotriton vulgaris. The sequence continues at coordinate 101,265 of NW_028242569.1, read as the reverse complement.
TGGCCCCCGTACTGGGTGCCCATAGAGCAGCTCGAAGGGGCTGAAGCCTAGGGACTTCTGTGGGACCTCCCGGTAGGCGAAGAGGAGGCACGGCAGCAGCACGTCCCACTGGCGACGGAGGGGCTCTTCCAATCCCCCGATCATCCCTTTTAGCGTGCGATTGAACCGCTCAACAAGTCCGTTTCCTTGGGGGTGATAGGGGGTCGTGAAGCGGTAGGTGACCCCACACTGTTGCCAGAGGGACTTCATATATTTAGAAATAAAGTTCGTGCCTCTGTCACTGACGACTTCTCGGGGGAACCCCACACGGGAGAAGATCCCCATCAGGGCCCGGCCGACCACTGGGGCTGTCACGGTCCGGAGAGGAATAGCCTCAGGGTAGCGGGTGGCGTGGTCCACTAGTACCAGGATGAAGCGATGGCCTTGTCTTGTACGCGGGTCCAGGGGTCCCACAATGTCTATCCCGACCCTCTCAAATGGGGTTGTGACTACTGGAAAGGGTTGCAGGGGAGCCTTTAATTTGCGGCCGCTCTTCCCACTGGCTTGGCACGTGGGGCAAGATCGGCAATGCTGGTGCACATCGTTTCTCATTTTGGGCCCGAAGAAGTGGGTCACTAGGCGGCTGTAGGTTTTATCCTGTCCCAGGTGCCCTGCCAGGGGGGCATCGTGGGCCAGGTTTAGCAGGAAGTCTCTAAAGCGGAGGGGCACCACTAGTACTCGGTTGGCCCCCAGCTCGGCGATTCGTTGCTCGCTGTACAATAGATCATTGTCCCAGTAGACCCAATGAGTTCCGGAGGTATCCCCGGCGCTTTGGGCGAGCGCTTGTTGTCGGAGTCCCTCAAGGGAGGGACAGGTCTTCTGTTCCTGACGAAATTGTTCTTGTGTGGGTCCCCCTTCTTGAGCCCACTGATCAAGATTAGCGAGGTCGGAAGGTTGAGCCAGTTCGAGGGGGATGCCATGGTCGGGGGTCTCGGCGGGGGCGACCGGAGGCGGTGGCGCCGGCCATTCTGGTTCTTCCGGGTGATGGTTGGCACGGGCGGCCATGGACCGGGTGGTGACGCACGCCCAGTCTGGGACGCCCAACATCCCCAAGTGTTCTTTTCGCTCCACGGCTGCCCACGGGGAGCTTTCCAGGTCATTTCCGAGGAGGCATTCCACGGGGGCGTCGTCTCGGACCGTTACCTTCAACATGCCGGAGACCCCTCCCCACTCAAAGGGGACGCAGGCCATCCGGCACAGACTTTCCGAGTTGTCGGCTGATCGCACAGGGCAGAGAACGTTCGGTAGATATTGTTCTGGGGTCACCAGATGACAGCGGACGGCTGTCACACTGGCCCCGGTGTCTCGAAGGGCTTCGGCCCGTTGTCCATTGATGCTCACCCATTGGCTGTACTTCTGGGTGTTAGCGGGTAGGGGGACCCGCGGGACCATGTCTCTTCCCCCTAAGCACGCGAGAGTCATGGCGGCTGGCTCCCACTCTTGATACTCTTGCTCGCCTGTTTCTTGTTCCTCGGAGATCTGTTCTTCCCCTAGTGCCGCGGCGGCCACCTGGCGGGGTCTTGGACTCTGATACTGCGGGCAGCTTGGGTCGTTTGCATAGTGGCCGACTCGTTGGCATCGGTGACATGTAACATTGGCTCTGTATCCCGGTCGCGCCGGGGTGCTGCCCCGGTTGGCCGGGGGGGTGGTGCTGGTAGCGGGGGCGGCCGGAGTATTGTCTCTTCCTCGTCCTTGGCCCCCTCCTCCTCCTCTGGGTCGGTAGTGACCATTGTTGTTCCTGTTCTGCTCGTAGGACCCATTCCGGCCCACTCTGGTGATCTCCCACCGGTCAGCTTCGGCTGCGAGCTGCCGGGGATCGGTTAACTTGCTGTCGAGGAGGTGTTGGCGTAGTTCAATGAAGCAATTGTTGGACAGATGCTCCCATACCATCAGATTGAACAGCTGCTCGTAGGTCGTGACGTTGTTCCCTCTGATCCAGCCTTCGAAGGCTCGGCTAAAGTACGTTACATAGTCCACCCAAGTTGTACCTGGAATGCGTGTGCAGTCTCGGAACCTCTGACGGTACATCTCGGGCGTGAGGCCATAGCGGGTGAGGAGGGCCGCTTTCATATGGTCGTAGGAGGTCATCTGGTGGTCTGGGAGCTGTAACAGAGTATCGCGGCCCTCATTGAGGAATTTGCCCCATAGGCCGGCTCCCCAGTCGGCTCTATCGATCCGGTGCGCAGTCATCGCGATTTCATAGGCCTTAAACCATTGCTGGATGTCGTCTTCTCGAAAATATTCTCGGACCACATCCTTGGGGATGTGCACTTTTTTCTCCGCGGTCCCTGGGGTGGACGGTCTGTCGGGCACCCCTAACTCTTTATTTTGTTTGCGCAGGTTGATCTCGGCTAGGTTCCGTTCGTGCTCGTACGTTAGTCTTTTTTCCTCGAGCTCCCTTTGCCTCTGTTTCTCCTCTCTTTCTTCTCGGAGGCGAAGGTGCTCTAAGTTTATTTTTTGCTCGGCCAATTTGAGTTCTATGTCCATCTTGAGTCGGGCCATTTCGAGTTCGTGTAGTCGGGCTTTTTCTCTTTCTTGGATCTCGTCTTGCGAGAGACTGGTTCTTTGCCCCTCAGGGGCCGTGTTGGTATTTTTCGCGGTGCTTTGCTCAGGGGCTTCGACATCCCCGGTCTCTGCCCAAGATTCTAGGGCATGCTTAAAATCGTCCTTGGTACTTAGTCCGGTGGTAGCGATACCTAGTTCGATGCAGAACTGCTTTAGTTCACGATGGCTGTATTCCTCTAGTTTTTCCATTTGGAACTTCTCAGTTGATCCGCTCTCTTTAGTCGACATTGTTGTTCGTTGTGGGGTGAGCTACTCTCTGTACGTTATGCGGTGATTCGGATCGCGCCGCTGGCCACCAATGTTAGACGGACCGGGAGGGTCGGCCGAGATTACGGGGAGAGGTCTCCAGGGAGAGCCGTCTCCAACGACTGTACAGGTAAGTAACTTCCCCCCCACAGACGGACACCACACAAGATTGAAGGTTAACGAGACTTTATATGCAATTCTTAGGTTACGTCGCTATGATACAAGGAGGTCTGGACTCAGGGGTCCCCTCGGTTCTGATCTCTGGTTGAGGAGAAAGGGTAGCGGGACAGTCTTAGTTACCAATGAGTTAAATAGCTCTCAATCCTCGAGCTCGGCGTGGTTGCTGATCGGGCCGTGGAGGAGCCAAGCAGGTCCCGAGATGGATGAAGGATGGTCGACGGGCCGTGGAGAAGCCAAGCAGGTCCCGATGAAGATGATGGTTACAACGGTCCGCGGCCTCGCCAGCAGATCCGGACGACGGTGAAGAATGAAGGTTACGACGGCTGTGGCAGCGCCAACAGGCAGGACGATGGTGCACAGGACAGAGCTACGGCAGCGCCAGTAGTCCGTCCAGGATGAGTTCCTCTTACGTCTCTCGACTCCAAGATACAACTGACTTCCTGCTCTGGAGCTGCCCCAGTTATAGGGCTGGCGTGCTTTGATGTCCGGACCCTCGCACTTGGAGGTCGGGAGGTCCGGGATGAGGGAGTCCAGACACCCAGCAGGGGGGTGGAGCCAGCGCCCGGGGAGGCGATGGGCGAGCGGCACTGGGCGGGGGGAGAGCCATCGGCACCTCTTTCTCCCATTGACTTGCCAAGTAGCCCGCTCACCTCCTGGGTGGAGGGTGGTGCCGGATTGTCTGAGGCTGGGCTAGGCCCAGGGTTGAGGTCGATCGGGGGCCAGGCGGCCTCGTGGCGAGGTGTCCAAGATGGCGGCCCGGGCTGGGTGCATGGGCCGGCAGTGGATCGGACCCACGAGGTTATCATGTTCGAGGGCAGGGGTCCCTGAGGGGACGTAGGGCGTGCAATGGTGGTGTGTGGTGCTTGCGTGACTGGGCTCGGGCCTGGTCGAGCCGGGGGAGAGCGGCCCGTCATGTGGCCTGTCCAACACATTTAAACACACATTTTAACCCATAGGTCAACACTTAGGACAGGAACAAGGAACAGCCTACAGACTGTCTTAAAAAATAACCTGCCAAAACTAGTTGTAAACCATATTTACAACAAAAACGTTTTAGTTCCTATTTTTTTGTTTTTCTTAAATTCTTCAACAGATTTCCAGAAGGCTGCAAAAGGGACAGCCTCACAGACCTTTTAGAGAGAGCTCATAAATTGGAGTTCCAACCGGAGGTATCAGACGCGAATCCTCCAACCGGGAATCCTTTGTTGCAACCTAGTCAATACTAATACCAAACAAAATACCGCGACCAGGCATCTGCGCTCACTAGTCGAGTTTCAAACTTCATGGGGCTATCTCCAACGATATACACGCAAATGTACGTGACCCACGGTTTTTGAATACTGCAGTGTTCAAATAAAACCAAGGAACCAATACTGAGGAAGATTATCCAACGATAATCTGAACCACAGCAACCAAAGGCCTACCAACTGAACCAAATGTACCGGTACCCAAACCAAAGCGTCACATTTCTGCGACCAATAAATAACTAAGGACTGCGTCACATTTCTGCGACCAATAAATAACCAAGGACTCAGAACCAAAAAAAAAAAAAAAACTGGGAGCGACCCATTTTTATTCTTCAACTAAAACAGATGGAGAAAATATCTCTTCAACTGCCTATACAAATTGCAATTTGCATATACACAAATATTTGTCCAGATTATAACTGTCAATTCCCCACTGCACTAACAGTCTGTTAAAAAATACTTACAGCAAAAAAAGAATGGGTTCCTTAGTCAGGAGTGACATCTTTAGGAGAGTTTTAAGTCAGAAAAATCAAAAAAAACGTACTAGGCCACAGAGACAGATAATCCCCCAGAAAACCCTGTGCCCAGAGTACCTCTTTTTGGTAGAATTCTGTCTTGTCTTCCCCAGCAGTTTTTCCATCCTTTGACAAAACACTCCTGCAGATAACCACTCCATGATAAGGCCCCACGTTGGGCGCCAACTGAAGAAAAGTGGAAAATGACTCACTCTCCCCACCAGGGATCTATCCAGCAGTTTGCATAATAAAGCAGCAAAGGAAATTGACAGCCAATCTGTAAAATTAAAAGACATCTTTATTATAATTAATTATGAGGCTTCGTCGTCCAACCGTAGTTTTACAATTGAAAGAGGGAGCCTGCCTGAGCTTTCTCAGGCAGGCCTTTTATACAAAAAGTTTGCCCCTAGGCTCACATTCTTGCTGTGAAACACATCATTGTAGGTCGCTCCCATGGTACCATAACAAAGCAGGCTATAATTATGAATTCCATTCTACTTGCCCAAACTGACCAACCCATCTTCCATCATGAACATATGTCAAACTTCACATATTTTCCTGTGCAGGCCGGAGAAGCTCACAATAGACTGGTTTCCTCCCCATCATATAAACAGTCACCTCCCCATTGTAAAAGCCCAGAAGCAGAGAAACAGAGCCAGGTGTGGAAGATAGAAATGTAGGATAAGGGATGCTTGTGGGTCATAAACAGGCATGGCTACTGTATTCGGCCTTCTAATCTTGCTCAGGCCAATGTACACAACAAGTTGCTCAGATCTTTAATATAGATTGACTAGAGGGCATGGACTGGTTTGGTGAGGCCAACATCACGTAGGCAGATTCAGCCTGTTCAGGTCAAATGGGAGTCAGGAAGAACTCAAGCTAAGGAATACGTGTCCTTTAAGAATCATTGGCTCATGTATATGCCTATGTAAAGGGCAACAACTAAAATGGACGCTTGTTCACAACCTAGAGCCTGTGGGCTCAGAATGAATTTGCCAATAACTCCTGCATGCATCATTGTATCGTGATGAAAATACACAGGCATAATGTCCTGATCATTACCGGTCTATTGATACCAAATTCGTCGTGGTATGATGATATTTTCTGCACAAGTGTTTAGGCCTTGGTACACCATTATGGCAGGGTCCGGAATTTTCAGAACCACAATTGTGCCCCTCTCAGCCCTGGGACTGCCACCTCCCCAGGGCTTTAATCATAAAGTGCAGGGGGCATTGTGCCCCTCTCAGCCCTGGGACTGCCACCTCCCCAGGGCTTTAATCATAAAGTGCAGGGGGCATTGTGCCCCTCTCAGCCCCTAGGACCGCCCCCTCCCCAGGGCTTTAATCATAAAGTGCAGGGAGCATTGTGCCCCTCTCAGCCCTGGGACTGCCACCTCCCCAGGGCTTTAATCATAAAGTGCAGGGGGCATTGTGCCCCTCTCAGCCCTGGGACCACCACCTCCCTAGGGATTTAATCATAAAGTGCAGGGGGCATTGTGCCCCTCTCAGCCCTGGGACTGCCACCTCCCCAGGGCTTTAATCAGAAAGTGCAGGGGGCATTGTGCCCCTCTCAGCCCTGGGACCGCCACCTCCCCAGGGCTGTAATCATAAAGTGCAGGGGGCATTGTGCTCCTCTCAGCCCTGGGACTGCCACCTCCCCAGGGCTTTAATCATAAAGTGCAGGGGGCATTGTGCCCCTCTCAGCCCTGGGACCGCCACCTCCCCAGGGCTTTAATCATAAAGTGCAGGGGGCATTGTGCCCCTCTCAGCCCTGGGACCGCCACCTCCCCAGGGCTTTAATCATAAAGTGCAGGGGGCATTGTGCCCCTCTCAGCCCTGGGACCGCCACCTCCCCAGGGCTTTAATCATAAAGTGCAGGGGGCATTGTGCCCCTCTCAGCCCCTGGGACCGCCCCCTCCCCAGGGCTTTAATCATAAAGTACAGGGGGCATTGTGCCCCTCTCAGCCCTTGGGAGTGCCACCTCCCCAGGGCTTTATTCATAAAGTGCAGGGGGCATTGTGCCCCTCTCAGCCCTGGGACAGCCACCTACCCAGGGCTTTAATCATAAAGTGCAGGGGGCATTGTGCCCCTTTCAGCCCTGGGACAGCCACCTCCCCGGGGCTTTAATCATAAAGTGCAGGGGGCATTGTGCCCCTCTCAGCCCCTGGGACCGGCACCTCCCCAGGGCTTTAATCATAAAGTGCAGGGGGCATTGTGCCCCTCTCAGCCCTGGGGACTGCCACCTCCCCAGGGCTTTAATCATAAAGTGCAGGGGGCATTGTGCCCCTCTCAGCACTGGGACTTCCACCTCCCCAGGGCTTTAATCATAAAGTGCAGGGGGCATTGTGCCCCTCTCAGCCCTGGGGACTGCCACCTCCCCAGGGCTTCAATCATAAAGTGCAGGGGGCATTGTGCCCCTCTCAGCCCTGGGACAGCCACCTCCCCGGGGCTTTAATCATAAAGTGCAGGGGGCATTGTGCCCCTCTCAGCCCTGGGGACTGCCACCTCCCCAGGGCTTTAATAATAAAGTGCAGGGGGCATTGTGCCCCTCTCAGCCCTGGGACTGCCACCTCCCCAGGGCTTTAATCATAAAGTACAGGGGGCATTGTGCCCCTCTCAGCCCTGGGACTGCCACCTCCCCAGGGCTTTATTCATAAAGTGCAGGGGGGCATTGTGCCCCTCTCAGCCCTGGGGACTTCCACCTCCCCAGGGCTTCAATCATAAAGTGCAGGGGGCATTGTGCCCCTCTCAGCCCTGGGACTGCCACCTCCCCAGGGCTTTAATCATAAAGTGCAGGGGGCATTGTGCCCCTCTCAGCCCTGGGACTGCCACCTCCCCAGGGCTTTAATAATAAAGTGCAGGGGGAATTGTGCCCCTCTCAGCCCTGGGACTGCCAACTCCCCAAGTGCAGGGGGCATTGTGCCCCTCTCAGCCCCTAGGACTGCCCCCTCCCCAGGGCTTTAATCATAAAGTGCAGGGGGCATTGTGCCCCTCTCAGCCCTGGGACTGCCACCTCCCCAGGGCTTTAATCATAAAGTGCAGGGGGCATTGTGCCCCTCTCAGCCCTGGGACCGCCACCTCCCCAGGGCTTTAATCATAAAGTGCAGGGGGCATTGTGCCCCTCTCAGCCCTGGCACTGCCACCTCCCCAGGGCTTTAATCATAAAGTGCAGGGGGGCATTGTGCCCCTCTCAGCCCTGGGGACTTCCACCTCCCCAGGGCTTCAATCATAAAGTGCAGGGGGCATTGTGCCCCTCTCAGCCCTGGGACTGCCACCTCCCCAGGGCTTTAATCATAAAGTGCAGGGGGCATTGTGCCCCTCTCAGCCCTGGGACTGCCACCTCCCCAGGGCTTTAATAATAAAGTGCAGGGGGCATTGTGCCCCTCTCAGCCCTGGGACTGCCAACTCCCCAGGGCTTTAATCATAAAGTGCAGGGGGCATTGTGCCCCTCTCAGCCCCTAGGACCGCCCCCTGCCCAGGGCTTTAATCATAAAGTGCAGGGGGCATTGTGCCCCTCTCAGCCCTGGGACTGCCACCTCCCCAGGGCTTTAATCATAAAGTGCAGGGGGCATTGTGCCCCTCTCAGCCCTGGGACCGCCACCTCCCCAGGGCTTTAATCATAAAGTGCAGGGGGCATTGTGCCCCTCTCAGCCCTGGGGACTGCCACCTCCCCAGGGCTTCAATCATAAAGTGCAGGGGGCATTGTGCCCCTCTCAGCCCTGGGACAGCCACCTCCCCGGGGCTTTAATCATAAAGTGCAGGGGGCATTGTGCCCCTTTCAGCCCTGGGACAGCCACCTCCCCGGGGATTTAATCATAAAGTGCAGGGGGCATTGTGCCCCTCTCAGCCCCTGGGACCGGCACCTCCCCAGGGCTTTAATCATAAAGTGCAGGGGGCATTGTGCCCCTCTCAGCCCTGGGGACTGCCACCTCCCCAGGGCTTTAATCATAAAGTGCAGGGGGTGTTAGACGGACCGGGAGGGTCGGCCGAGATTACGGGGAGAGGTCTCCAGGGAGAGCCGTCTCCAACGACTGTACAGATAAGTAACTTCCCCCCCACAGACGGACACCACACAAGATTGAAGGTTAACGAGACTTTATATGCACTTCTTAGGTTACGTTGATATAATACAAGGAGGTCTGGACTCAGGGGTCCCCTCGGTTCTGATCTCTGGTTGAGGAAAAGGGTAGCGGGACAGTCTTAGTTACCAATGAGTTCAATAGCTCTCAATCCTCGAGCTCGGCGTGGTTGCTGATCGGGCCGTGGAGGAGCCAAGCAGGTCCCGAGATGGAGGAAGGGTGGTCGACGGGCCGTGGAGAAGCCAAGCAGGTCCCGAGATGGATGAAGGATGGTCGACGGGCCGTGGAGAAGCCAAGCAGGTCCCGAGATGGATGAAGGATGGTCGACGGGCCGTGGAGAAGCCAAGCAGGTCCCGATGCAGATGACAGTTACAACGGTCCGCGGCCTCGCCAGCAGATCCGGACGACGGTGAAGGATGAAGGTTACGACGGCTGTGGCAGCGCCACCAGGCAGGATGATGGTGCACAGGACAGAGCTACGGCAGCGCCAGTAGTCCGTCCAGGATGAGTTCTTCTTTCGTCTCTCGACTCCAAGATACAACTGCCTTCCTGTTCTGGAGCTGCCCCAGTTATAGGGCTGGCGTGCTTTGATGTCCGGACCCTCGCACTTGGAGGTCGGGAGGTCCGGGATGAGGGAGTCCAGACACCCAGCAGGGGGGTGGAGCCAGCGCCCGGGGAGGCGATGGGCGAGCGGCACTGGCCGGGGGAGAACCATCGACACCTCTTTCTCCCATTGACTGGCCAAGTAGCTCGCTCACCTCCTGGGTGGAGGGTGGTGCCGGAATGTCTGAGGCCGGGCTAGGCCCAGGGTTGAGGTCGATCGGGGGCCAGGCGGCCTCGTGGCGAAGTGTCCAAGATGGCGGCCCGGGCTGGGCGCGTGGGTCGGCCGTGGATCGGACCCACGAGGTTATCATGCTCGGGGGCAGGTGTCCCTGAGGGGACGTAGGACGTGCAATGGTGGGGTGTGGTGCTTGTATGACTGGCTCGGGCTTGGTCGAGCCGGGGGAGAGCGGCCCGTCACGTGGCCTGTCCAACATGCGTCCCCCCCAGCTGAAGGCGGGGAGAGTTACCCATCCTCTTGGGGACTCTCTTCGTCGAGGCGGAAAAACCGGGACAGGCCATCCGCGTTGGCGTGGTCAGACCCAGGCCGGTGTTCAACGGTAAAGTCCATACCTTGCAAGGAGATGGACCAGCGTAGCAGTTTTGGGTTTTCCCCCCGCATATGCATCAACCACTGCAGGGGTCGGTGGTCAGTCTGCACCCGGAAGTGGGTGCCAAAAAGGTAGGGTCGGAGCTTCTTGAGGGCCCATACCACAGCGAAGGCTTCCCTCTCTATGGTGCTCCAGCGTTGCTCCCGTGGTAGGAGTCTCCGGCTGATGAAGGCCACCGGTTGATCAAGGCCTTCGGTGTTCACCTGGGACAGGACCGCCCCAATGCCCTGGTCGGAGGCGTCCGTCTGGACGACGAACTCCCGGCTGTAGTCTGGGGCCTGGAGTACAGGAGCGGAACACATGGCGGCCTTTAGCTGTTCGAAGGCCGCTTGACACTCTGGGGTCCAGTTCACCTTCTTGGGCTGATTTTTCGACGTGAGTTCGGTGAGAGGCCCCACGATGGTACCATAGTCTTTCACGAACCTTCGGTAGTAGCCCGTGAGGCCCAGGAAGGCTCGCACCTCAGTTTGAGTGTTAGGGGGTTGCCAGTTCTGGATGGCGGCAATTTTCAGTTGAAGAGGGGCCACTAGACCGCTTCCCACTTGGTGTCCGAGGTAGGTCACTGACCCTTGTCCAATTTGACATTTGCTGGCCTTGATCGTGAGGCCAGCTCGCTGAAGGGCTTGCAACACTGCCTGGAGGTGGTGGAGGTGCTCGGTCCAGTGGTGGCTGTACACAGCGATGTCGTCCAGGTAGGCGGTGCTGAACTCTTCGAGCCCCGCCAGGACCTGATTGACGAGCCGTTGGAAAGTCGCTGGGGCATTTTTCATGCCGAAGGGCATGACCGTGAAGTGATAGTGGCCATCGGGGGTGGAGAAGGCAGAACGTTCTTGTGCTCGGGGTGTGAGGCCGATCTGCCAATAGCCTGCCGTTAGATCGAAGATGCTGAGGTAACGGGCAGCGCCCATTCGGTCGACCAGTTCATCTGCCCGGGGGATGGGGTGTGCGTCCGTTCTGGTGACTTCATTCAGGCCCCGGTAGTCGACACAGAACCGGAGTTCGGGTGTGGTTCCGGGGGCGGCTGCTTTGGGGACCAGTACGACCGGGCTGGCCCATGGACTGTCGGAGGGCTCGATGACCCCGAGCGTGAGCATCTTAGTTACTTCCGCCTGGATGCAGGCCCGTACCCGATCAGGTACGCGGTAGGCCCGGTGGCGGATAGGAGGGCTGTCTCCGGTGTCCACATCGTGCACACACCAGGAAGTGACACCTGGGGTGAGGGAGAACAGGCTGGCAAATCGTGATAGGAGGGCTTGGCACTCTTGGCGTTGTTCCTGGGTGAGGGTCTCCGAGAGTCGGACCCCATCCACGGAGCCGTCTTGCTCCTGGGTCCGCAAGAGGTCAGGGAGAGGCTCGGAGTCGTCCTCAACCCCGTTGTCTGTGGCCATCAAGAGGCTGAGTTCTGTTCGTGCAAAGTGGGGTTTCAGTCTGTTGGTGTGGAGGACTCGGAGCGGATTCCGGGCGGACTCCATATCGATCAGATAGGTGGCGGGTCCCTTGCGCTCGATTACCTTGAAGGGTCCCGTCCATTTGTCTTGGAGAGCGCACGGTTCTGTGGGGGACATTACCCAGACCTGTTGCCCCGGCTCGAATTCAATAGATGAGGCGTTCTGGTCATACCATCTCTTCATGTCCTCTTGACTGGCCTCTAGGTTGGCTTTCGCTAGGTCTCTGAACCGCTGGGACTGGTTGCGGAGGGTGAGGAGGTACCGGAAGACATCTGGAGGACTCTTGGCCGGAGGCAACTCCCAGCCTTCTTTGATCAGGCTGAGTGGCCCCCGTACTGGGTGCCCATAGAGCAGCTCGAATGGGCTGAAGCCTAGGGACTTCTGTGGGACCTCCCGGTAGGCGAAGAGGAGGCACGGCAGCAGCACGTCCCACCGGCGACGGAGGGGTTCTTCCAATCCCCCGATCATCCCTTTTAGTGTGCGATTGAACCGTTCAACAAGTCCGTTTCCTTGGGGGTGATAGGGGGTCGTGAAGCGGTAGGTGACCCCACACTGTTGCCAGAGGGACTTCATGTATTTGGAAATAAAGTTCGTGCCTCTGTCACTGACGACTTCTCGGGGGAACCCCACACGGGAGAAGATCCCCATCAGGGCCCTGCCGACCACTGGGGCTGTGACGGTCCGGAGAGGAATAGCCTCAGGGTAGCGGGTGGCGTGGTCCACTAGTACTAGGATGAAGCGATGGCCTTGTCTTGTACGTGGGTCTAGGGGTCCCACAATGTCTATTCCGACCCTCTCAAAGGGGGTTGTGACTACGGGAAAGGGTTGCAGGGGGGCCTTTAATTTGCGGCCGCTCTTCCCACTGGCTTGGCACGTGGGGCAAGATCGGCAATGCTGGTGCACATCGTTTCTCATTTTTGGCCAGAAGAAGTGGGTCACTAGGCGGCTGTAGGTTTTATCTTGTCCCAGGTGCCCTGCCAGGGGGACATCGTGGGCCAGATTTAGCAGGAAGTCTCTAAAGCGGAGTGGCACCACTAGTACTCGGTTGGCCCCCAGCTCGGCGATTCGTTGCTCGCTGTACAGTAGGTCATTGTCCCAGTAGACCCAATGAGCTCCGGAGGTATCCCCTGCGCTTTGGGCGAGCGCTTGTTGTCGGAGTCCCTCAAGGGAGGGACAGGTCTTCTGCTCCTGACGAAATTGTTCTTGTGTGGGCCCCCCTTCTTGAGCCCACTGGTCGAGATTAGCAAGGTCGGAAGGTTGAGCAGGTTCGAGGGGGATGCACTGGTCGGGGGTCTCGGCGGGGGCGACCGGAGGCGGAGGCGCCGGCCATTCTGGTTCTTCCGGGTGATGGTTGGCACGGGCGGCCATAGACCGGGTGGTGACGCACGCCCAGTCTGGGACGCCCAACATCCCCAAGTGTTCTTTTCGCTCCACGGCTGCCCACGGGGAGCTTTCCAGGTCATTTCCGAGGAGGCAGTCCACGGGGGCGTCGTCTCGGACCGTTACTTTCAACATGCCGGAGACCCCTCCCCATTCAAAGGGGACGCAGGCCATCCGACACAGACTCTCCGAGTTGTCGGCTGATCGTACAGGGCAGAGAATGTTCGGTAGATATTGCTCTGGGGTCACCAGATGACAGCGGACGGCTGTCACACTGGCCCCGGTGTCTCGAAGGGCTTCGGCCCGTTGTCCATTGATGCTCACCCATTGGCCGTACTTCTGGGTGTTAGCGGGTAGGGGGACCCGCGGGACCATGTCTCTTCCCCCTAAGCACGCGAGAGTCATGGCGGCTGGCTCCCACCCTTGATACTCTTGCTCGTCTGTTTCTTGTTCCTCGGAGATCTGTTCTTCCCCTAGTGCCGCGGCGGTCACCTGGCGGGGTCTTGGGCTCTGATACTGCGGGCAGCTTGGGTCATTTGCATAGTGGCCGACTCGTTGGCATCGGTGACATGTAACATTGGCTCTGTATCCCGGTCGCGCCGGGGTGCTGCCCCGGTTGGCCGGGGGGGTGGTGCTGGTAGTGGGGGCGGCCGGAGTGTTGTCTCTTCCTCGTCCTTGGCCCCCTCCTCCTCCTCTGGATCGGTGGTGACCATTGTTGTTCCTGTTCTGCTCGTAGGACCCATTCCGGCCCACTCGGGTGATCTCCCACCGGTCAGCTTCGGCTGCGAGCTGCCGGGGATCGGTTAACTTGCTGTCGAGGAGGTGTTGGCGTAGTTCAATGAAGCAGTTGTTGGACAGATGCTCCCATACCATCAGATTGAACAACTGCTCGTAGGTCGTGACGTTGTTCCCTCTGATCCAGCCTTCGAAGGCTCGGCTAAAGTACGTTACATAGTCCACCCAAGTTGTACCTGGAATGCGTGTGCAGTCTCGGAACCTCTGACGGTACATCTCGGGCGTGAGGCCATAGCGAGTGAGGAGGGCCGCTTTCATATGGTCGTAGGAGGTCATCTGGTGGTCTGGGAGCTGTAACAGAGTATCGCGGCCCTCATTGAGGAATTTGCCCCATAGGCCGGCTCCCCAGTCGGCTCTATCGATCCGGTGCGCAGTCATCGCGATTTCATATGCTTTAAACCATTGCTGGATGTCGTCTTCTCGAAAATATTCTCGGACCACATCCTTGGGGATGTGCACTTTTTTGTCCGTGGTCCCGGGGGTGGACGGTCTGTCGGGCACCCCTAATTCTTTATTCTGTTTGCGCAGGTTGATCTCGGCTAGGTTCCGCTCGTGCTCGTACGTTAGTCTTTTTTCCTCGAGCTCCCTTTGCCTCTGTTTCTCCTCTCTTTCTTCTCGGAGGCGAAGGTGCTCTAAGTTTATTTTTTGCTCGGCCAATTTGAGTTCTATGTCCATCTTGAGTCGGGCCATTTCAAGTTCGTGTAGTCGGGCTTTTTCTCTTTCTTGGATCTCGTCTTGCGAGAGACCCGTTCTTTGCTCTTCAGGGGCCGTGTTGGTCTTTTTCGCGGTGCTTTGCTCCGGGGCTTCGACATCCCCGGTCTCTGCCCAAGATTCTAGGGCATGCTTAAAATCGTCCTTGGTACTTAGTCCGGTGGTAGCGATACCTAGTTCGATGCAGAACTGCTTTAGTTCACGATGGCTGTATTCCTCTAGCTTTTCCATTTGGAACTTCTCAGTTGATCCGCTCTCTTTAGTCGACATTGTTGTTCGTTGTGGGGTGAGCTACTCTCTGTACGTTATGCGGTGATTCGGATCGCGCCGCTGGCCACCAATGTTAGACGGACCGGGAGGGTCGGCCGAGATTACGGGGAGAGGTCTCCAGGGAGAGCCGTCTCCAACGACTGTACAGATAAGTAACTTCCCCCCCACAGACGGACACCACACAAGATTGAAGGTTAACGAGACTTTATATGCACTTCTTAGGTTACGTTGATATAATACAAGGAGGTCTGGACTCAGGGGTCCCCTCGGTTCTGATCTCTGGTTGAGGAAAAGGGTAGCGGGACAGTCTTAGTTACCAATGAGTTCAATAGCTCTCAATCCTCGAGCTCGGCGTGGTTGCTGATCGGGCCGTGGAGGAGCCAAGCAGGTCCCGAGATGGAGGAAGGGTGGTCGACGGGCCGTGGAGAAGCCAAGCAGGTCCCGAGATGGATGAAGGATGGTCGACGGGCCGTGGAGAAGCCAAGCAGGTCCCGAGATGGATGAAGGATGGTCGACGGGCCGTGGAGAAGCCAAGCAGGTCCCGATGCAGATGACAGTTACAACGGTCCGCGGCCTCGCCAGCAGATCCGGACGACGGTGAAGGATGAAGGTTACGACGGCTGTGGCAGCGCCACCAGGCAGGATGATGGTGCACAGGACAGAGCTACGGCAGCGCCAGTAGTCCGTCCAGGATGAGTTCTTCTTTCGTCTCTCGACTCCAAGATACAACTGCCTTCCTGTTCTGGAGCTGCCCCAGTTATAGGGCTGGCGTGCTTTGATGTCCGGACCCTCGCACTTGGAGGTCGGGAGGTCCGGGATGAGGGAGTCCAGACACCCAGCAGGGGGGTGGAGCCAGCGCCCGGGGAGGCGATGGGCGAGCGGCACTGGCCGGGGGAGAACCATCGACACCTCTTTCTCCCATTGACTGGCCAAGTAGCTCGCTCACCTCCTGGGTGGAGGGTGGTGCCGGAATGTCTGAGGCCGGGCTAGGCCCAGGGTTGAGGTCGATCGGGGGCCAGGCGGCCTCGTGGCGAAGTGTCCAAGATGGCGGCCCGGGCTGGGCGCGTGGGTCGGCCGTGGATCGGACCCACGAGGTTATCATGCTCGGGGGCAGGTGTCCCTGAGGGGACGTAGGACGTGCAATGGTGGGGTGTGGTGCTTGTATGACTGGCTCGGGCTTGGTCGAGCCGGGGGAGAGCGGCCCGTCACGTGGCCTGTCCAACAGGGGGCATTGTGCTCCTCTCAGCCCTGGGACTGCCACCTCCCCAGGGCTTTAATCATAAAGTGCAGGGGGCATTGTGCCCCTCTCAGCCCTGGGAACTGCCACCTCCCCAGGGCTTCAATCATAAAGTGCAGGGGGCATTGTGCCCCTCTCAGCCCTGGGACAGCCACCTCCCCGGGGCTTTAATCATAAAGTGCAGCGGGCATTGTGCCCCTCTCAGCCCTGGGGACTGCCACCTCCCCAGGGCTTTAATAATAAAGTGCAGGGGGCATTGTGCCCCTCTCAGCCCTGGGACTGCCACCTCCCCAGGGCTTTAATCATAAAGTGCAGGGGGCATTGTGCCCCTCTCAGCCCTGGGGACTGCCACCTCCCCAGGGCTTCAATCATAAAGTGCAGGGGGCATTGTGCCCCTCTCAGCCCTGGGACAGCCACCTCCCCGGGGCTTTAATCATAAAGTGCAGGGGGCATTGTGCCCCTCTCAGCCCTGGGACTGCCACCTCCCCAGGGCTTTAATAATAAAGTGCAGGGGGCATTGTGCCCCTCTCAGCCCTGGGGACTGCCACCTCCCCAGGGCTTTAATCATAAAGTGCAGGGGGCATTGTGCCCCTCTCAGCCCTGGGACTGCCACCTCCCCAGGGCTTTAATAATAAAGTGCAGGGGGCATTGTGCCCCTCTCAGCCCTGGGACTGCCAACTCCCCAAGTGCAGGGGGCATTGTGCCCCTCTCAGCCCCTAGGACCGCCCCCTCCCCAGGGCTTTAATCATAAAGTGCAGGGGGCATTGTGCCCCTCTCAGCCCTGGGACTGCCACCTCCCCAGGGCTTTAATCATAAAGTGCAGGGGGCATTGTGCCCCTCTCAGCCCTGGGACCGCCACCTCCCCAGGGCTTTAATCATAAAGTGCAGGGGGCATTGTGCCCCTCTCAGCCCTGGCACTGCCACCTCCCCAGGGCTTTAATCATAAAGTGCAGGGGGGCATTGTGCCCCTCTCAGCCCTGGGGACTTCCACCTCCCCAGGGCTTCAATCATAAAGTGCAGGGGGCATTGTGCCCCTCTCAGCCCTGGGACTGCCACCTCCCCAGGGCTTTAATCATAAAGTGCAGGGGGCATTGTGCCCCTCTCAGCCCTGGGACTGCCACCTCCCCAGGGCTTTAATAATAAAGTGCAGGGGGCATTGTGCCCCTCTCAGCCCTGGGACTGCCAACTCCCCAGGGCTTTAATCATAAAGTGCAGGGGGCATTGTGCCCCTCTCAGCCCCTAGGACCGCCCCCTGCCCAGGGCTTTAATCATAAAGTGCAGGGGGCATTGTGCCCCTCTCAGCCCTGGGACTGCCACCTCCCCAGGGCTTTAATCATAAAGTGCAGGGGGCATTGTGCCCCTCTCAGCCCTGGGACCGCCACCTCCCCAGGGCTTTAATCATAAAGTGCAGGGGGCATTGTGCCCCTCTCAGCCCTGGGGACTGCCACCTCCCCAGGGCTTCAATCATAAAGTGCAGGGGGCATTGTGCCCCTCTCAGCCCTGGGACAGCCACCTCCCCGGGGCTTTAATCATAAAGTGCAGGGGGCATTGTGCCCCTCTCAGCCCTGGGGACTGCCACCTCCCCAGGGCTTTAATAATAAAGTGCAGGGGGCATTGTTCCCCTCTCAGCCCTGGGACTGCCACCTCCCCAGGGCTTTATTCATAAAGTACAGGGGGCATTGTGCCCCTCTCAGCCCTGGGACTGCCACTTCCCCAGGGCTTTAATCATAAAGTGCAGGGGGCATTGTGCCCCTCTCAGCCCTGGGGACTGCCACCTCCCCAGGGCTTCAATCATAAAGTGCAGGGGGCATTGTGCCCCTCTCAGCCCTGGGACAGCCACCTCCCCGGGGCTTTAATCATAAAGTGCAGGGGGCATTGTGCCCCTTTCAGCCCTGGGACAGCCACCTCCCCGGGGATTTAATCATAAAGTGCAGGGGGCATTGTGCCCCTCTCAGCCCCTGGGACCGGCACCTCCCCAGGGCTTTAATCATAAAGTGCAGGGGGCATTGTGCCCCTCTCAGCCCTGGGGACTGCCACCTCCCCAGGGCTTTAATCATAAAGTGCAGGGGGCATTGTGCTCCTCTCAGCCCTGGGACTGCCACCTCCCCAGGGCTTTAATCATAAAGTGCAGGGGGCATTGTGCCCCTCTCAGCCCTGGGAACTGCCACCTCCCCAGGGCTTCAATCATAAAGTGCAGGGGGCATTGTGCCCCTCTCAGCCCTGGGACAGCCACCTCCCCGGGGCTTTAATCATAAAGTGCAGCGGGCATTGTGCCCCTCTCAGCCCTGGGGACTGCCACCTCCCCAGGGCTTTAATAATAAAGTGCAGGGGGCATTGTGCCCCTCTCAGCCCTGGGACTGCCACCTCCCCAGGGCTTTAATCATAAAGTGCAGGGGGCATTGTGCCCCTCTCAGCCCTGGGGACTGCCACCTCCCCAGGGCTTCAATCATAAAGTGCAGGGGGCATTGTGCCCCTCTCAGCCCTGGGACAGCCACCTCCCCGGGGCTTTAATCATAAAGTGCAGGGGGCATTGTGCCCCTCTCAGCCCTGGGGACTGCCACCTCCCCAGGGCTTTAATAATAAAGTGCAGGGGGCATTGTGCCCCTCTCAGCCCTGGGACTGCCACCTCCCCAGGGCTTTAATCATAAAGTACAGGGGGCATTGTGCCCCTCTCAGCCCTGGGACTGCCACCTCCCCAGGGCTTTAATCATAAAGTGCAGGGGGGCATTGTGCCCCTCTCAGCCCTGGGGACTGCCACCTCCCCAGGGCTTCAATCATAAAGTGCAGGGGGCATTGTGCCCCTCTCAGCCCTGGGACTGCCACCTCCCCAGGGCTTTAATCATAAAGTGCAGGGGGCATTGTGCCCCTCTCAGCCCTGGGACTGCCACCTCCCCAGTGCTTTAATCATAAAGTGCAGGGGGCATTGTGCCCCTCTCAGCCCTGGGACTGCCACCTCCCCAGGGCTTTAATCATAAAGTGCAGGGGGCATTGTGCCCCTCTCAGCCCCTAGGACCGCCCCCTCCCCAGGGCTTTAATCATAAAGTGCAGGGAGCATTGTGCCCCTCTCAGCCCTGGGACTGCCACCTCCCCAGGGCTTTAATCATAAAGTGCAGGGGGCATTGTGCCCCTCTCAGCCCTGGGACCGCCACCTCCCTAGGGCTTTAATCATAAAGTGCAGGGGGCATTGTGCCCCTCTCAGCCCTGGGACCGCCACCTCCCCAGGGCTTTAATCAGAAAGTGCAGGGGGCATTGTGCCCCTCTCAGCCCTGGGACCGCCACCTCCCCAGGGCTTTAATCATAAAGTGCAGGGGGCATTGTGCCCCTCTCAGCCCTGGGACCGCCACCTCCCCAGGGCTTTAATCATAAAGTGCAGGGGGCATTGTGCCCCTCTCAGCCCTGGGACCGCCACCTCCCCAGGGCTTTAATCATAAAGTGCAGGGGGCATTGTGCCCCTCTCAGCCCTGGGACCGCCACCTCCCCAGGGCTTTAATCATAAAGTGCAGGGGGCATTGTGCCCCTCTCAGCCCTTGGGAGTGCCACCTCCCCAGGGCTTTATTCATAAAGTGCAGGGGGCATTGTGCCCCTCTCAGCCCTGGGACAGCCACCTACCCGGGGCTTTAATCATAAAGTGCAGGGGGCATTGTGCCCCTTTCAGCCCTGGGACAGCCACCTCCCCGGGGCTTTAATCATAAAGTGCAGGGGGCATTGTGCCCCTCTCAGCCCCTGGGACCGGCACCTCCCCAGGGCTTTAATCATAAAGTGCAGGGGGCATTGTGCCCCTCTCAGCCCTGGGGACTGCCACCTCCCCAGGGCTTTAATCATAAAGTGCAGGGGGCATTGTGCCCCTCTCAGCCCTGGGACTTCCACCTCCCCAGGGCTTTAATCATAAAGTGCAGGGGGCATTGTGCCCCTCTCAGCCCTGGGGACTGCCACCTCCCCAGGGCTTCAATCATAAAGTGCAGGGGGCATTGTGCCCCTCTCAGCCCTGGGACAGCCACCTCCCCGGGGCTTTAATCATAAAGTGCAGGGGGCATTGTGCCCCTCTCAGCCCTGGGGACTGCCACCTCCCCAGGGCTTTAATAATAAAGTGCAGGGGGCATTGTGCCCCTCTCAGCCCTGGGACTGCCACCTCCCCAGGGCTTTAATCATAAAGTACAGGGGGCATTGTGCCCCTCTCAGCCCTGGGACTGCCACCTCCCCAGGGCTTTAATCATAAAGTGCAGGGGGCATTGTGCCCCTCTCAGCCCTGGGACCGCCACCTCCCCAGGGCTTTAATCATAAAGTGCAGGGGGCATTGTGCCCCTCTCAGCCCTGGGACCGCCACCTCCCCAGGGCTTTAATCATAAAGTGCAGGGGGCATTGTGCCCCTCTCAGCCCTGGGACCGCCACCTCCCCAGGACTTTAATCATAAAGTGCAGGGGGCATTGTGCCCCTCTCAGCCCTGGGACGGCCACCTCCCCAGGACTTTAATCATAAAGTGCAGGGGGCATTGTGCCCCTCTCAGCCCTGGGACGGCCACCTCCCCAGGGCTTTAATCATAAAGTGCAGGGGGCATTGTGCCCCTCTCAGCCCTGGGACTGCCACCTCCCCAGGGCTTTAATCATAAAGTGCAGGGGGCATTGTGCCCCTCTCAGCCCTGGGACCGCCACCTCCCCAGTGCTTTAATCATAAAGTGCAGGGGGCATTGTGCCCCTCTCAGCCCTGGAACCGCCACCTCCCCAGGGCTTTAATCATAAAGTGCAGGGGGCATTGTGCCCCTCTCAGCCCTGGGACTGCCACCTCCCAAGGGCTTTAATCATAAAGTGCAGGGGGCATTGTGCCCCTCTCAGCCCTGGGACTGCCACCTCCCCAGGGCTTTAATCATAAAGTGCAGGGGGCATTGTGCCCCTCTCAGCCCTGGGACCGCCACCTCCCCAGGGCTTTAATCATAAAGTGCAGGGGGCATTGTGCCCCTCTCAGCCCTGGGACTGCCACCTCCCCAGGGCTTTAATCATAAAGTGCAGGGGGCATTGTGCCCCTCTCAGCCCCTAGGACCTCCCCCTCCCCAGGGCTTTAATCATAAAGTGCAGGGGGCATTGTGCCCCTCTCAGCCCTGGGGACTGCCACCTCCCCACGGCTTTAATCATAAAGTGCAGGGGGCATTGTGCCCCTCTCAGCCCTTGGGACCGCCACCTCCCCAGGGCTTTAATCATAAAGTGCAGGGGGCATTGTGCCCCTCTCAGCCCCTGGGACCGCCCCCTCCCCAGGGCTTTAATCATAAAGTACAGGGGGCATTGTGCCCCTCTCAGCCCTTGGGAGTGCCACCTCCCCAGGGCTTTATTCATAAAGTGCAGGGGGCATTGTGCCCCTCTCAGCCCTGGGACAGCAACCTCCCCGGGGCTTTAATCATAAAGTGCAGGGGGCATTGTGCCCCTTTCAGCCCTGGGACAGCCACCTCCCCGGGGCTTTAATCATAAAGTGCAGGGGGCATTGTGCCCCTCTCAGCCCTGGGACTTCCACCTCCCCAGGGCTTTAATCATAAAGTGCAGGGGGCATTGTGCCCCTCTCAGCCCTGGGGACTGCCACCTCCCCAGGGCTTCAATCATAAAGTGCAGGGGGCATTGTGCCCCTCTCAGCCCTGGGACAGCCACCTCCCCGGGGCTTTAATCATAAAGTGCAGGGGGCATTGTGCCCCTCTCAGCCCTGGGGACTGCCACCTCCCCAGGGCTTTAATAATAAAGTGCAGGGGGCATTGTGCCCCTCTCAGCCCTGGGACTGCCACCTCCCCAGGGCTTTAATCATAAAGTACAGGGGGCATTGTGCCCCTCTCAGCCCTGGGACTGCCACCTCCCCAGGGCTTTATTCATAAAGTGCAGGGGGCATTGTGCCCCTCTCAGCCCTGGGACTGCCAACTCCCCAGGGCTTTAATCATAAAGTGCAGGGGGCATTGTGCCCCTCTCAGCCCCTAGGACCGCCCCCTCCCCAGGGCTTTAATCATAAAGTGCAGGGGGCATTGTGCCCCTCTCAGCCCTGGGACTGCCACCTCCCCAGGGCTTTAATCATAAAGTGCAGGGGGCATTGTGCCCCTCTCAGCCCTGGAACCGCCACCTCCCCAGGGCTTTAATCATAAAGTGCAGGGGGCATTGTGCCCCTCTCAGCCCTGGGACTGCCACCTCCCAAGGGCTTTAATCATAAAGTGCAGGGGGCATTGTGCCCCTCTCAGCCCTGGGACTGCCACCTCCCCAGGGCTTTAATCATAAAGTGCAGGGGGCATTGTGCCCCTCTCAGCCCTGGGACCGCCACCTCCCCAGGGCTTTAATCATAAAGTGCAGGGGGCATTGTGCCCCTCTCAGCCCTGGGACTGCCACCTCCCCAGGGCTTTAATCATAAAGTGCAGGGGGCATTGTGCCCCTCTCAGCCCCTAGGACCTCCCCCTCCCCAGGGCTTTAATCATAAAGTGCAGGGGGCATTGTGCCCCTCTCAGCCCTGGGGACTGCCACCTCCCCAGGGCTTTAATCATAAAGTGCAGGGGGCATTGTGCCCCTCTCAGCCCTTGGGACCGCCACCTCCCCAGGGCTTTAATCATAAAGTGCAGGGGGCATTGTGCCCCTCTCAGCCCTGGGGACTGCCACCTCCCCAGGGCTTTAATCATAAAGTGCAGGGGGCATTGTGCCCCTCTCAGCCCTTGGGACTGCCACCACCCCAGGGCTTTAATCATAAAGTGCAGGGGGCATTGTGCCCCTCTCAGCCCCTGGGACCGCCCCCTCCCCAGGGCTTTAATCATAAAGTACAGGGGGCATTGTGCCCCTCTCAGCCCTTGGGAGTGCCACCTCCCCAGGGCTTTATTCATAAAGTGCAGGGGGCATTGTGCCCCTCTCAGCCCTGGGACAGCCACCTCCCCGGGGCTTTAATCATAAAGTGCAGGGGGCATTGTGCCCCTTTCAGCCCTGGGACAGCCACCTCCCCGGGGCTTTAATCATAAAGTGCAGGGGGCATTGTGCCCCTCTCAGCCCCTGGGACCGGCACCTCCCCAGGGCTTTAATCATAAAGTGCAGGGTGCATTGTGCCCCTCTCAGCCCTGGGGACTGCCACCTCCCCAGGGCTTTAATCATAAAGTGCAGGGGGCATTGTGCCCCTCTCAGCCCTGGGACTTCCACCTCCCCAGGGCTTTAATCATAAAGTGCAGGGGGCATTGTGCCCCTCTCAGCCCTGGGGACTGCCACCTCCCCAGGGCTTCAATCATAAAGTGCAGGGGGCATTGTGCCCCTCTCAGCCCTGGGACAGCCACCTCCCCGGGGCTTTAATCATAAAGTGCAGGGGGCATTGTGCCCCTCTCAGCCCTGGGGACTGCCACCTCCCCAGGGCTTTAATAATAAAGTGCAGGGGGCATTGTGCCCCTCTCAGCCCTGGGACTGCCACCTCCCCAGGGCTTTAATCATAAAGTACAGGGGGCATTGTGCCCCTCTCAGCCCTGGGACTGCCACCTCCCCAGGGCTTTATTCATAAAGTGCAGGGGGCATTGTGCCCCTCTCAGCCCTGGGACTGCCACCTCCCCAGGGCTTTAATCATAAAGTGCAGGGGGCATTGTGCCCCTCTCAGCCCTGGGACCGCCACCTCCCCAGGGCTTTAATCATAAAGTGCAGGGGGCATTGTGCCCCTCTCAGCCCTGGGACTCCCACCTCCCCAGGGCTTTAATAATAAAGTGCAGGGGGCATTGTGCCCCTCTCAGCCCTGGGACTGCCAACTCCCCAGGGCTTTAATCATAAAGTGCAGGGGGCATTGTGCCCCTCTCAGCCCCTAGGACCGCCCCCTCCCCAGGGCTTTAATCATAAAGTGCAGGGGGCATTGTGCCCCTCTCAGCCCTGGGACTGCCACCTCCCCAGGGCTTTAATCATAAAGTGCAGGGGGCATTGTGCCCCTCTCAGCCCTGGGACCGCCACCTCCCCAGGCTTTAATCATAAAGTGCAGGGGGCATTGTGCCCCTCTCAGCCCTGGCACTGCCACCTCCCCAGGGCTTTAATCATAAAGTGCAGGGGGCATTGTGCCCCTCTCAGCCCTGGAACCGCCACCTCCCCAGGGCTGTAATCATAAAGTGCAGGGGGCATTGTGCTCCTCTCAGCCCTGGGACTGCCACCTCCCCAGGGCTTTAATCATAAAGTGCATGGGGGCATTGTGCCCCTCTCAGCCCGTGGACCGCCACCTCCCCAGGGCTTTAATCATAAAGTGCAGGGGGCATTGTGCCCCTCTCAGCCCTGGGACTGCCACCTCCCCAGAGCTTTAATCATAAAGTGCAGGGGGGCATTGTGCCCCTCTCAGCCCCTAGGACCTCCCCCTCCCCAGGGCTTTAATCATAAAGTGCAGGGGGCATTGTGCCCCTCTCAGCCCTGGGACTGCCACCTCCCCAGGGCTTTAATCATAAAGTGCAGGGGGCATTGTGCCCCTCTCAGCCCTGGGACCGCCACCTCCCCAGGGCTTTAATCATAAAGTGCAGGGGGCATTGTGCCCCTCTCAGCCCTGGAACCGCCACCTCCCCAGGGCTTTAATCATAAAGTGCAGGGGGCATTGTGCCCCTCTCAGCCCTGGGACTGCCACCTCCCAAGGGCTTTAATCATAAAGTGCAGGGGGCATTGTGCCCCTCTCAGCCCTGGGACTGCCACCTCCCCAGGGCTTTAATCATAAAGTGCAGGGGGCATTGTGCCCCTCTCAGCCCTGGGACCGCCACCTCCCCAGGGCTTTAATCATAAAGTGCAGGGGGCATTGTGCCCCTCTCAGCCCTGGGACTGCCACCTCCCCAGGGCTTTAATCATAAAGTGCAGGGGGCATTGTGCCCCTCTCAGCCCCTAGGACCTCCCCCTCCCCAGGGCTTTCATCATAAAGTGCAGGGGGCATTGTGCCCCTCTCAGCCCTGGGGACTGCCACCTCCCCAGGGCTTTAATCATAAAGTGCAGGGGGCATTGTGCCCCTCTCAGCCCTTGGGACCGCCACCTCCCCAGGGCTTTAATCATAAAGTGCAGGGGGCATTGTGCCCCTCTCAGCCCTGGGGACTGCCACATCCCCAGGGCTTTAATCATAAAGTGCAGGGGGCATTGTGCCCCTCTCAGCCCTTGGGACTGCCACCACCCCAGGGCTTTAATCATAAAGTGCAGGGGGCATTGTGCCCCTCTCAGCCCCTGGGACCGCCCCCTCCCCAGGGCTTTAATCATAAAGTGCAGGGGGCATTGTGCCCCTCTCAGCCCTTGGGAGTGCCACCTCTGAGGTTCCGTGACGGTTCCGTGACGACTTGAACCCGTGTTTTCAAGTTTGTCGGAAATACATAAAATTAGTATCAGCGAACCGCAAATGATCCATTTAGTATATCCTAGTGTTTTCGCTACGCTACGAGCAAAAGCACTCCTTCCACTGACACATTTCTGATATACACACGGCATCCATCTTAGATCATGGCCGCCATTTTGTGGTTCCTTGCCCTCACATATGCAATAGCCTCTGATCATTTCATTCACTTCACTTTGATTAAGGACACGTAGCCTTAGCCGGAGATTCACCTCTTACATGACACGTGCACCTTAAACCAGATCACGCTGAAGCTGCATGACTCGACAAAGGCTGCCTCCTCTGCCCGAGGCCAGCCCACCTGAACTGGTTTTCCTGTCCATTGTACCTGATCATGATTAGGCGGCCGAAGCCGGTAGCCTTGCCCATTTACAACCCACAAACATCTCTTATCCCGCTTTTCTATCTTCTGCACCTGGCTCTGCTCCTTTCCTTCTGGGCCTTTATTAGGGGGAGGTAACGAACTTTACGATGAGGCGGTCCGGGTCTTGAATGCAATATTGACAAGGGATTGTGATGGACTGGTGGGAACCCCTCTTTGTGATGTTTGGTATCAGATATTATCGACAGTTCCTGTGTAACGCCAAATATTTATTGTTTAGAGACACAAAGGTTTGGGAATGTACCGACATGTGAAATATTTGCCTAGAGCACAATTTTTGGTATATAAGGAGCAACCCTCAATGTACAAATCGAACAGTCTCCTAGATTCTGCCCGTGTGTAGATTCTGTGACTTCTGTGTCCCTGCAGTAATAAACCTTTGGTCTTTGACGCCACCATCGAGAAGCCCGTGTTTCTGTTCATTTGTGCACCAAGGCAGGTGGGACTCCGGGGTCTTTGGGTGTTGTACCCTGACACCTCTGGACGGAACAGCGAAAAAGTCCAGAACTCCAATTGGCGCCCAACGTGGGGCGACGTCATTCGGTACCGGTCCAAAAGCCTGAAGAGTTCGAGAAGCTTCGTGTGAAGATTCCTGAGGGAGGCGCCCCACTTCATCGATCCCGGCATATCGCAAAAGTGGCCCTGAAGTTCTCTTCCACGAGGGTTCCCGTTCAGGACGGCTGCAGTGGGCCGTTGCCTTGACCGTCGCCCTGTCTTGGACCCGAAGTGGTGCAGTCCTTAGTACGGCGAAACGTGACGGGTTTCTCCTTGGTGACGTCTTCAGTGCCTCAGTTAAGTATTTAGTGATAGCTAGCTGGTTACTTTTGTGAGGATTGTTAAAAATCCTTGATCGGTTCTTGGTTTAGTTTGGTTTTGTAAGATTATCACTAGTTGTTCTGGTTACGATAATCTATTTGGTTCAGTTTTGGGTATCGATACATTAGTTTGGTTTTGGTAGGCCTAAGTTCTTGGTTCAAGTGCACATATCTGTTTCGTGTTTTGTTTGTTTTGTGTTCCAGACTGAAAATGGTAAGTCGGAAAATGTTGTCTTGTTTTAGTTGCAACAGTGACTCACGATTGGAGGATTCCTGTCTGGTTCCTCCGATTGGGACTCCCCTATATGACCTATATTGTAAGTATGGTGTGGGTCCTATAACTTATAATGAGATATGGGTCCGTTATTGTAAGAAGGATGGTGTCCTTAGTTGGCCACTGCATGGTAGTTTTGAACAAGAGATTCTCGACAATTTAGAAGCGAAATTGTTTAGGAAGAAAGCCCGGCCGGCAATGTTTGACTCTTTTCGTTATTGGCGGAAAGAATCCAAACAGAGAGAAATGAAAAGGTTGAAAAAAGAGCAAAAAGAACTAGAAGAGTTAACTCTAGAGCAAGCGACTAAGCAGTTGCAGGCTAACGAGTGTGAGAAAGCCATAGATGTAGCCATTAGAGAGCGTAACTTAGCGATTGACAAGTGCTATCCTGCCTTGCCATCGAAAATGGCTAAGATACTGGAGGATTCCGAAAACGATCCTCTGCTATCTTATCTGTTACGGTCGCCTCCACCGTATGCACAAGGTGCTGCGGCTCCACTCATCCCGAATGTTCAATTGCCGGTTGCTGGACAACCTGGTGTTCCTGTTCCTCAGAATCAAGTTCCTATACCTCCTGTGGTGAATGTAAATGTTCCTACAGCTCCTCCTCTTCCTGCACTGCCCGCTCCTATACCTACCACTGTACCTATTGGTCCTCAAACTATTTTCCTCGATACTCCTACTGTTTCGTCATCTATTCCTACCTCTACTGCGTTCTCTATGTCTGCGAGTGTACTAACTCCACTTTCTGTTCGTCGAAGAATTACTGATTCTGTTACTAATATGCTGTCTCCTATATATAAAACCTTGATTAAGACTCCTACTCCTGACTCTGTTCAGAGACGGAGTCAGCTTCCAAGTACTGAGGAACGGGGAGTTTTAGACTCCACGGCTCTCAGATGGATTACAAAAGTTAGAAGATATAGTACGAAAGATGTGTTAGAGACATTTATGCAATGGGGAGAGCCAACACAGCGATACGTCTTCGACGAGATGTGCTCGTTGTTGCGTGAGGAAATAGAAGAAGACGATGTCGAATCAGATTTGGAAGATTTAATTAAGATTCAAAAAGAGTTTGCTGCTGGAATGATAGTGGGCGATAATATAAAGGAAGCGATGGAACTCATTTTGAGTTTTAGGAATGATCCATCTCTTCGTTCGCCGAGAGATTTAGAGAAAGGTAGAATGAAGCCAAGTCGCCAATATCCTATGAGGGAAGTTCCTCCAATTTGGCGCGAAGCAGTACAACGTGATGATAATGCGGGTATTGCAGCTGCTCCAGCACAGTTCCAAAGAGTATGGATACATATTCCGTGGAAGCGAGCAGAAGTGTTAGCAGTGAAACAGGCCTTGCCAGATCCACGTAAGAATCCAGCCGGATATTACAAGGAATTGACACAGACAGTTGAGGCTTGTATAATGAACTTAGCCGACATTGATATGTTGTTTGGTAATGTAGTTCCACAACCAGTGTGGGCTAAAATTCGTAGAGAGGATCATCAGGCTGCTTTAGGTGGTGATTGGGCAGCTATCACTGCAGCAGATGCTCAACAAATAGGTGGTGCGAAACCCGAACCCCTAATTGCTAATCTTCCTGGTAGAATAATAGATTTAATGAAGACTCTGATGCCAGCATTGCGTGTTAATTGGGATAAATTATCCGCATGCAAGCAGAAGAAAGACGAAAGTGTCTCCGACTTCTTCACGAGGTTCGAAGAGACTTTTGTAGACCATAGTGGTCAGGATATGAGCACTGAAGGAGGACAGAGATTGTTTGTCGATAAATTTGTGCATAATTTGTTACCCGAATTATGCAATAAATTGAAAGACTCAGAAAGTGCGTGGGCTGTATCTACGACAGCGCAAATACTTGCGACTGCACAGTACTATGAAAATAGGGATAAAGAGGAAAAGGAGAAATCAGAGAAGAAAACGAAAGATTTAAAGACTAAAGTTCTTTTACAGCAGGCGTATCCGCCTCGCACGAATCAGACTAATATGCAACAGAATTCGTATCAAAAGACAGATTATAATTCGACCAGGCCTCAATACCAGTGGAATCAGTGTGCGTACTGTAAGAAAGAGGGTCACTATAAAAATGATTGTCAGATTTTAGCGCAAAATAATGCGGCAGCAGCTCAGAGAGGTCGTGGTGGTTTTGCACAGAATTCTAGAGGTCGGGGACGAGGTGCTATGCCTCCACAAACTAATGATCGTCCTTCTAATCACTTTGATCAGCGAAATGTACAGTCAGTTCAACAGAATAGATCTCAGCAATATCTTGTTGAGGATTATTGTGAAGTTGAAGAGGGATTTCAACAAAATGGGTACTAGGACAGCCATAGACAGAGAGAGGGAGTAGTATCAGTTCCAGTGGATCAGAGTGGGCCTTATGTCGCAGTAGCAACATCAGGTGTAGTCGAACCGTTTCTGTTGGATACTGGTGCCGCAAAAAGTTCTATCATGCATGCGAAACTCCCTGGCGCACCTTTGTCTGGCTCAACAAATGTTTCCATAGGTTTTTCAGGCGCCCCTGTGTACAACCCGATATCTGGTCCTTTGTCTATTTCTGTTGGACCGTGTCAATTGAAAGCACCCTTAATTTTGACGACAGGTTGTAATGAAAATCTGCTTGGTTTAGATTTGTTAAAACGACTATATGCGACATTGTACTGTTCTCCGGAAGGAGTACAGCTTACTTTGGGTAAAAGACTCACCTCTCCGATGTACTTGTCAATGGACAAACTCCCGCCGGAGCTACGTTCACTCCCTGATTCTCTTTGGGCGACTGGTCCCAATGATGTAGGTCTACTAGAGATTCCACCATATGTAGTAACTTTGAAAGCGAATGTGAAATTTCCAAGAATTCCTCAATATAAAATATCGAATGAAGGTGAGCGTGCACTCTTATTGATTGTGCAAGATTTGATTAAAAAAGGTGTGGTTGAAGAAACGCGAGGAAATGTTTGTAATAGTCCTGTATTGCCGATTTTGAAACGAACAGATCCTACAAAGCCTCCAGTCTATAGGTTTGTCATAGACCTTAGAGAAGTTAATAAGATTGTAATTCCGCAGTTTCCCGTGGTTCCAGACATTACTGCCTTGTTAACATTGATTCCTGCTACAGCTACATGGTTCTCAGTCATCGACTTGAAGAATGCCTTTTTCAGCATTCCGATAGCCGAGGAAAGCAGAGATATTTTTGGCTTCTGTTTAGGAGGTCGCAGTTTCAGATTTAAACGCGCTCCACAAGGCTACTGTGAAAGTCCATCTATTTACAGTCAAGCTTTAAAAAGCCAGTTAGATTCTTTTGTCCTTCCTCCAGGTTCTGCCCTAGTACAATACGTAGATGATCTTTTGGTGGCTGCCGATGACAAGGAAACTTGCAAAGCAGCTACAATTTCACTATTGCATCATTTGTCTAATTTGAATCATAAGGTGTCACCTTCCAAAATGCAATACTGCTGCCAAGAAGTAACCTACTTAGGTCATCTCTTGTCAAAGGAGGGAAGGAAGTTGACCCCAGAAAGAATAAAAGCAATTATGCAAATGAGTGTTCCACGCACACAGAGGGAAGTACGTGCCTTTCTAGGTATTACCTCTTACTGTAGGCAATGGATCCCAAATTTTTCACTTTTAGCAAAACCGTTGGTAGCTTTGACTGGGAAAAATGTTCCGAGTCCGGTGCCATGGTCTGATGAATGTCAAGAGAGTTTTGCTGAATTACGAAAAGCTTTGTGTTCAGCTCCTGTATTGGGCACACCTGATTACAGTAAGCCATTCACGCTCTACGTTCACGAAAGAGAAGGTTGCGCGTTGAGTGTCTTGACACAGAAGTTTGGTGATAAACAACGCCCTTGTGCGTATTTCTCATCAACATTAGATCCGGTAGCTAGAGCATTGCCTAGTTGTTTGAGGGCTACAGCGGCAGCTGCAGCTTCCATTCGACAATCTGCTGGTTTGGTGATGAACAATATGCTAGTGGTCATGGTTCCTCATGCAGTGGACACACTCATGAACCGAACGAAGACTCAACACCTTACTAGTGCGAGATTATCTGGTTACGAGCTGACATTATTAGCGAGTCATATTCAGATCAAAAGATGCAATGTATTGAACCCAGCAACATTGTTGCCGACTGATCAAGAGTCGAGTGATTCTGAGCCACATGACTGTTATTTCAAAACGGAGGAAGAGACAAAAGGTCGTATCGACTTGAGAGATACTCCTCTATCCGACCCAGATGGTACGCTGTATGTGGACGGGTCATGTTTTAAATTGGAGAATGGTGATGTGACTGCTGCCTATGCGGTAACGACTTTGAAGACGATTGTGGAGACTGCAAGAGTGAGTCAGAATTCTGCCCAAGCTGCAGAGTTAATAGCTCTTACGAGAGCGTGTGTTTTAGCTGAGGGAAAGAGAGTGAATGTGTTTACAGATAGTCAGTACGCATTTGGCGTGGCCCATAGTTTTGGCCGGTTGTGGAGAGAAAGGGGTTTCATTACGTCCCATGGGACTAAGATTCAACATGGTCAGCTAGTTAACGACTTGTTAGAATCTCTAACCTTACCGACTGAAGTTGCGATTGTGAAGTGCAGTGCTCATAAAGCAATCACGGATGATGTTGGTCGGGGAAATGCCTTTGCTGATGAAACCGCTAAACAGACAGCTAGAGACATGATGAGTAGAATGTATGTTGCTACGTCTGCAAGATGGATTGCTGAGTCTGGAATGTGTGAGGACACAATGGAAAGTGTGAAAGAGATTCAGAAAGAAGCGACTGAGGAAGAGAAACGCGTATGGAGAGAAAGTACGGGCAAATTGGACTCGAATGGATGTTGGATCGATTTGACAGAACAGCAGCGTTGGATGTTGCCTGATGCGTATGTGCTTGCAGTAGTGACGATGGCGCATGGAGTGGCGCACATAAGTTCTAAAGGGATATGTAAGATGTTAGCTCCGGTTTGGAAGAATGAGGGAATCAGTAAGTGTGCAGAGAGAGTGGTGAAAAATTGTATGGTGTGCTTGATGCATAATCCTGGCAAGGGAACTCCAACTCCAGCTGGTCATTTTGCTCCTCCTTCCTGTCCCTTTGAAGTAATACAGTTAGACTTCATTCACATGGAACGCTGCAACAATTTAAAATACGTCCTGGTGGTGGTTTGTGCTTTTTCCAGGTGGATAGAAGCATACCCACTAAAGGACAACACTGCTTTATCAACTGCCAAAATTCTTCTCAAAGAATTTTTCCCTAGGTTTGGAATGCCACGGATTGTATGGTCAGATAACGGAAGTGAGTTTATAGGGAAAGTTATGCAGAGTGTGTGTGCTGGTCTAGGATTGAAACAAAAATTTCATAGTGCGAACCATCCCCAGTCTGCTGGTTTAGTCGAGGGTTACAATGGCACCCTCAAGCTTAAAATAGCCAAAATTCAAGCATCCACAGGTTTGGCTTGGCCAGACGCACTTCCTTTGGCCTTGTTATCAACGAGAGCAACAGTGCATTCTAGAATAGGGCTTTCTCCATATGAGATTGTATTTGGCCGCCCGGCAAATGTCTGGGGTGTGCCAAGGCCTAAACAATTCTGCTCCATTGAATATCCTATGTTGATAGACTATCTTTACGACTTGACTGCTAAATTAAGTCTTATTCATCAACAGGTCTTTGATGCTTTGCCAAAACCTCCGGAGAGTCCAGGGCATCAGCTGAAACCCGGCGACCACGTGGTGGTCAGAAATTTTGCGAGGACAAAGAATCTTCAGCCTCGCTACATCGGCCCCTTCCAAATCCTGCTGGCGACGAGGACAGCTGTACGTGTTGCTGGTCGCAAGCACTGGATCCACGCTTCTCACGTAAAGCGTGTTCCACTGCCGCTGCCCTACGACGACTGGGTGAAGAAGGGAATTGGTGCCTCCGAATCTGAAATAACTCCAAAATTTGTCCCTTTCAGCGATGCCGATTTGATTTCTGACACTTTGAAACGTGACTCTCCTCTTGAAAAGACTACTTTGAACATTGAAAATTTGTCTCCAGCATCAGAAGAAACTTTGCCATCTGCGAACGTAAACTCTGCAACAGCTGCTAGTGATACACTATTTTCCGATCAAACAGTACCAGCGAAGAAAAGATACAACCTTAGAAGCCATAAAAAGGACTAATAAAGCAGGCAACTGCATACTGTGATTTTGATATATATATATATATTTTGAACTTTTGCCTTCAGCCAGGAAGTTTGTTATTGTTTATTGTTTTTAAAATTGCCTTGCCGTCTGGGTAGCCGTAGGGTCGTGGCTGTGTGCCTAGTTTGAATTTGCAGGGGTCTGACACAAGGTCGATCTTTCTGTTAGTACTGGGAACTCCCAAGGCTGACAGAGGCATTTTCATCTACGTACACATCATCAGTGGTCGCGAGCGGATTGTAGAAGATGGAACTTCCTGCGCTGCAACGAGAAAATGTGATTTACGTTCGCAGAAACAGACTAAATAGAATTCTTCATAGCAAATGTTTCTTGATGCAATGTGCTATTACATTTTTGATTGTTTTAGCAACACTGGTGGGTGGAATTGTCTTTAGCATAAATTTGATTTTTGTGCCAGTATCTACAGTACCTCCCCTTGATCCTGCTATTTCTACTGTTTCTTCTATACACTCTTTTCACTCGTTTCCGGAACATGAGCAAGCTCGACGCTCAGAATTCATTAATAATACTTTTGTACAGCTCTTGCACCAACACCAACTGGTAGTTAACACGACAGACTGTTGGGTGTGTGGCTTGATACCCCACACTATGGATAAAGGTATTCCCTATCTGGTTTTGCCTTTCAGCTACAATGGATCATTTCAGGCCCTTCAAACCATCTTTGCTTATGCTCTTGAGACCTATCCTCCACGTCCACCACGTTCCACTAAATATAACTCTGCCAACAAAGCTTTAGTCCAGGGAATTATTGACATGATCAAAGACGTCAATAATACTCCATCTTACCCTAGAGACGAATTGCGAGTATATTTAAGTTGGAATACTTCAGAGTATCGCCTTAGTTTAGGAGAAAGCAAGCGTAAAAGCTCAACTCCAATCTGGGTCGTACCTCACCGAGGTCAGGTCTGTTTGCAAGGTAATGGGAGAAATCCGAGAGCTCAGCTAGGGAGGAGTGAGTGCGTAGAGACTTATGTGTTTCCGGCTAACTCTTCCCCTGCCTTCCTTACTGCCAGGGGTACCTATTTCATTTGTCGAGACAGAGCTTATACACGGTTGCCTGCCGACTTCTCAGGTTCATGTTATATTGCTCGATTGTTGCCTCCGACATACACTGCTTCACCTGATTACCACAGAATAAGAGTAGCTAGAGGTGTTTTCAGTAAGGAAGATACAGCTGGTCAGGAAGCTGGAGACTTCTTCAAAGGCTTCCTTCCGTTCTGGGGGCCTATGGCCAATAGTAGAAACATACGTCAGCTAACACGGGTAGTTGAATCTACTATTACCGAAACTGCTGGTGCCCTTAGCAATCTGACAGCTGAGCTTCAGGCGGATAGGCTCATGACATTGCAGAACCGTATGGTTCTAGATGTTATACTTGCAGATCGAGGTGGGGTATGCAGAATGATCCAATCGAGCTGCTGTGTCTTTATTCCTAATAATGCTCCAACAGTTTACGAGGCGATCTCTAAGTTGCACAAGATTTCGGACTCCATACATGTAGATGAGGGAAACTGGTCCTTTATGGAGTGGGTTTGGACTCTGATCTCAGCGTGGGGATGGAAGGTTCTAATGGTCATTGGTGTCATCTTAATATTACTATTCTCATGTTGTCTGATTATCCAGTGTGGTCCTGCTCTGTGTAGTCTTTGTGCTACAACCTGTTTTAGGAAACCACCTGCATTTGGAGAAAAGACACGAGAAAGGATGATGATACAACAGCATGTCACTGACCTGATGAGCATAGAACTAGATTCAGACATAGATTGAGTAATTGCCTATGTAAGGGCAAAAGGAGGGTCTGAGGTTCCGTGACGGTTCCGTGACGACTTGAACCCGTGTTTTCAAGTTTGTCGGAAATACATAAAATTAGTATCAGCGAACCGCAAATGATCCATTTAGTATATCCTAGTGTTTTCGCTACGCTACGAGCAAAAGCACTCCTTCCACTGACACATTTCTGATATACACACGGCATCCATCTTAGATCATGGCCGCCATTTTGTGGTTCCTTGCCCTCACATATGCAATAGCCTCTGATCATTTCATTCACTTCACTTTGATTAAGGACACGTAGCCTTAGCCGGAGATTCACCTCTTACATGACACGTGCACCTTAAACCAGATCACGCTGAAGCTGCATGACTCGACAAAGGCTGCCTCCTCTGCCCGAGGCCAGCCCACCTGAACTGGTTTTCCTGTCCATTGTACCTGATCATGATTAGGCGGCCGAAGCCGGTAGCCTTGCCCATTTACAACCCACAAACATCTCTTATCCCGCTTTTCTATCTTCTGCACCTGGCTCTGCTCCTTTCCTTCTGGGCCTTTATTAGGGGGAGGTAACGAACTTTACGATGAGGCGGTCCGGGTCTTGAATGCAATATTGACAAGGGATTGTGATGGACTGGTGGGAACCCCTCTTTGTGATGTTTGGTATCAGATATTATCGACAGTTCCTGTGTAACGCCAAATATTTATTGTTTAGAGACACAAAGGTTTGGGAATGTACCGACATGTGAAATATTTGCCTAGAGCACAATTTTTGGTATATAAGGAGCAACCCTCAATGTACAAATCGAACAGTCTCCTAGATTCTGCCCGTGTGTAGATTCTGTGACTTCTGTGTCCCTGCAGTAATAAACCTTTGGTCTTTGACGCCACCATCGAGAAGCCCGTGTTTCTGTTCATTTGTGCACCAAGGCAGGTGGGACTCCGGGGTCTTTGGGTGTTGTACCCTGACACCTCTGGACGGAACAGCGAAAAAGTCCAGAACTCCACCTCCCCAGGGCTTTATTCATAAAGTGCAGGGGGCATTGTGCCCCTCTCAGCCCTGGGACAGCCACCTCTCCGGGGCTTTAATCATAAAGTGCAGGGGGCATTGTGCCCCTTTCAGCCCTGGGACAGCCACCTCCCCAGGGCTTTAATCATAAAGTGCAGGGGGCATTGTGCCCCTCTCAGCCCCTGGGACCGGCACCTCCCCAGGGTTTAATCATAAAGTGCAGGGGGCATTGTGCCCCTCTCAGCCCTGGGGACTGCCACCTCCCCAGAGCTTTAATCATAAAGTGCAGGGGGCATTGTGCCCCTCTCAGCCCTGGGACTGCCACCTCCCCAGGGCTTTAATCATAAAGTGCAGGGGGCATTGTGCCCCTCTCAGCCCTGGGGACTGCCACCTCCCCAGGGCTTCAATCATAAAGTGCAGGGGGCATTGTGCCCCTCTCAGCCCTGGGACAGCCACCTCCCCGGGGCTTTAATCATAAAGTGCAGGGGGCATTGTGCCCCTCTCAGCCCTGGGGACTGCCACCTCCCCAGGGCTTTAATAATAAAGTGCAGGGGGCATTGTGCCCCTCTCAGCCCTGGGACTGCCACCTCCCCAGGGCTTTAATCATAAAGTACAGGGGGCATTGTGCCCCTCTCAGCCCTGGGACTGCCACCTCCCCAGGGCTTTAATCATAAAGTGCAGGGGGGCATTGTGCCCCTCTCAGCCCTGGGGACTGCCACCTCCCCAGGGCTTCAATCATAAAGTGCAGGGGGCATTGTGCCCCTCTAAGCCCTGGGACTGCCACCTCCCCAGGGCTTTAATCATAAAGTGCAGGGGGCATTGTGCCCCTCTCAGCCCTGGGACCGCCACCTCCCCAGGGCTTTAATCATAAAGTGCAGGGGGCATTGTGCCACTCTCAGCCCTGGGACTGCCACCTCCCCAGGGCTTTAATAATAAAGTGCAGGGGGCATTGTGCCCCTCTCAGCCCTGGGACTGCCACCTCCCCAGGGCTTTAATCATAAAGTGCAGGAGGCATTGTGCCCCTCCCAGCCCCTAGGACTGCCCCCTCCCCAGGGCTTTAATCATAAAGTGCAGGGGGCATTGTGCCCCTCTCAGCCCTGGGACTGCCACCTCCCCAAGGCTTTAATCATAAAGTGCAGGGGGCATTGTGCCCCTCTCAGCCCTGGGACCGCCACCTCCCCAGGGCTTTAATCATAAAGTGCAGGGGGCATTGTGCCCCTCTCAGCCCTGGCACTGCCACCTCCCCAGGGCTTTAATCATAAAGTGCAGGGGGCATTGTGCCCCTCTCAGCCCTGGGACCGCCACCTCCCCATGGCTGTAATCATAAAGTGCAGGGGGCATTGTGCTCCTCTCAGCCCTGGGACTGCCACCTCCCCAGGGCTTTAATCATAAAGTGCATGGGGGCATTGTTCCCCTCTCAGCCCGTGGACCGCCACCTCCCCAGGGCTTTAATCATAAAGTGCAGGGGGCATTGTGCCCCTCTCAGCCCTGGGACCGCCACCTCCCCAGGGCTTTAATCATAAAGTGCAGGGGGCATTGTGCCCCTCTCAGCCCTGGGACTGCCACCTCCCCAGGGCTTTAATCATAAAGTGCAGGGGGCATTGTGCCCCTCTCAGCCCCTGGGACCGGCACCTCCCCAGGGCTTTAATCATAAAGTGCAGGGGGCATTGTCCCCCTCTCAGCCCTGGGGCCGCCACCTCCCCAAGGCTTTAATCATAAAGTGCAGGGGGCATTGTGCCCCTCTCAGCCCTGGGACCGCCACCTCCCCAGGGCTTTAATCATAAAGTGCAGGGGGCATTGTGCCCCTCTCAGCCCTGGGACCGCCACCTCCCCAGGGCTTTAATCATAAAGTGCAGGGGGCATTGTGCCCCTCTCAGCCCTGGGACCGCCACCTCCCCAGGGCTTTAATCATAAAGTGCAGGGGGCATTGTGCCCCTCTCAGCCCTGGGACCGCCAGCTCCCCAGGGCTTTAATCATAAAGTGCAGGGGCATTGTGCCCCTCTCAGCCCTGGGACCGCCAGCTCCCCAGGGCTTTAATCATAAAGTGCAGGGGGCATTGTGCCCCTCTCAGCCCTGGGACCGCCACCTCCCCAGGGCTTTAATCATAAAGTGCAGGGGGCATTGTGCCCCTCTCAGCCCTAGGACCGCCACCTCCCCAGGGCTTTAATTATAAAGTGCAGGGGGCATTGTGCCCCTCTCAGCCCTGGGACGGACACCTCCCCAGGGCTTTAATCATAAAGTGCAGGGGGCATTGTGCCCCTCTCAGCCTTGGGACCGCCACCTCCCCAGGGCTTTAATCATAAAGTGCAGGGGGCATTGTGCCCCTCTCAGCCCTGGGACCACAACCTCCCCAGGGCTTTAATCATAAAGTGCAGGGGGCATTGTGCCCCTCTCAGCCCTGGGACTGCCACCTCCCCAGGGCTTTAATCATAAAGTGCAGGGGGCATTGTGCCCCTCTCAGCCCTCGGACCGCCACCTCCCCAGGGCTTTAATCATAAAGTGCAGGGGGCATTGTGCCCCTCTCAGCCCTGGGACCGCCACCTCCCTAGGGCTTTAATCATAAAGTGCAGGGGGCATTGTGCCCCTCTCAGCCCTGGAACCGCCACCTCCCCAGGGCTTTAATCATAAAGTGCAGGGGGCATTGTGCCCCTCTCAGCCCTGGGACTGCCACCTCCCAAGGGCTTTAATCATAAAGTGCAGGGGGCATTGTGCCCCTCTCAGCCCTGGGACTGCCACCTCCCCAGGGCTTTAATCATAAAGTGCAGGGGGCATTGTGCCCCTCTCAGCCCTGGGACCGCCACCTCCCCAGGGCTTTAATCATAAATTGCAGGGGGCATTGTGCCCCTCTCAGCCCTGGGACTGCCACCTCCCCAGAGCTTTAATCATAAAGTGCAGGGGGACATTGTGCCCCTCTCAGCCCCTAGGACCTCCCCCTCCCCAGGGCTTTAATCATAAAGTGCAGGGGGCATTGTGCCCCTCTCAGCCCTGGGACTGCCACCTCCCAGGGCTTTAATCATAAAGTGCAGGGGGCATTGTGCCCCTCTCAGCCCTGGGGACCGCCACCTCCCCAGGGCTTCAATCATAAAGTGCAGGGGGCATTGTGCCCCTCTCAGCCCTGGGACCGCCACCTCCCCAGGGCTTTAATCATAAAGTGCAGGGGGCATTGTGCCCCTCTCAGCCCTGGGACCGCCACCTCCCCAGGGCTTTAATCATAAAGTGCAGGGGGCATTGTGCCCCTCTCAGCCCTGGGACTGCCACCTCCCCAGGGCTTTAATCATAAAGTGCAGGGGGCATTGTGCCCCTCTCAGCCCTGGGACCGCCACCTCCCCAGTGCTTTAATCATAAAGTGCAGGGGGCATTGTGCCCCTCTCAGCCCTGGAACCGCCACCTCCCCAGGGCTTTAATCATAAAGTGCAGGGGGCATTGTGCCCCTCTCAGCCCTGGGACTGCCACCTCCCAAGGGCTTTAATCATAAAGTGCAGGGGGCATTGTGCCCCTCTCAGCCCTGGGACTGCCACCTCCCCAGGGCTTTAATCATAAAGTGCAGGGGGCATTGTGCCCCTCTCAGCCCTGGGACCGCCACCTCCCCAGGGCTTTAATCATAAAGTGCAGGGGGCATTGTGCCCCTCTCAGCCCTGGGACTGCCACCTCCCCAGGGCTTTAATCATAAAGTGCAGGGGGCATTGTGCCCCTCTCAGCCCCTAGGACCTCCCCCTCCCCAGGGCTTTAATCATAAAGTGCAGGGGGCATTGTGCCCCTCTCAGCCCTGGGGACTGCCACCTCCCCAGGGCTTTAATCATAAAGTGCAGGGGGCATTGTGCCCCTCTCAGCCCTTGGGACCGCCACCTCCCCAGGGCTTTAATCATAAAGTGCAGGGGGCATTGTGCCCCTCTCAGCCCTGGGGACTGCCACCTCCCCAGGGCTTTAATCATAAAGTGCAGGGGGCATTGTGCCCCTCTCAGCCCTTGGGACTGCCACCACCCGAGGGCTTTAATCATAAAGTGCAGGGGGCATTGTGCCCCTCTCAGCCCCTGGGACCGCCCCCTCCCCAGGGCTTTAATCATAAAGTACAGGGGGCATTGTGCCCCTCTCAGCCCTTGGGAGTGCCACCTCCCCAGGGCTTTATTCATAAAGTGCAGGGGGCATTGTGCCCCTCTCAGCCCTGGGACAGCCACCTCCCCGGGGCTTTAATCATAAAGTGCAGGGGGCATTGTGCCCCTTTCAGCCCTGGGACAGCCACCTCCCCGGGGCTTTAATCATAAAGTGCAGGGGGCATTGTGCCCCTCTCAGCCCCTGGGACCGGCACCTCCCCAGGGCTTTAATCATAAAGTGCAGGGGGCATTGTGCCCCTCTCAGCCCTGGGGACTGCCACCTCCCCAGGGCTTTAATCATAAAGTGCAGGGGGCATTGTGCCCCTCTCAGCCCTGGGACTTCCACCTCCCCAGGGCTTTAATCATAAAGTGCAGGGGGCATTGTGCCCCTCTCAGCCCTGGGGACTGCCACCTCCCCAGGGCTTCAATCATAAAGTGCAGGGGGCATTGTGCCCCTCTCAGCCCTGGGACAGCCACCTCCCCGGGGCTTTAATCATAAAGTGCAGGGGGCATTGTGCCCCTCTCAGCCCTGGGGACTGCCACCTCCCCAGGGCTTTAATAATAAAGTGCAGGGGGCATTGTGCCCCTCTCAGCCCTAGGACTGCCACCTCCCCAGGGCTTTAATCATAAAGTACAGGGGGCATTGTGCCCCTCTCAGCCCTGGGACTGCCACCTCCCCAGGGCTTTATTCATAAAGTGCAGGGGGCATTGTGCCCCTCTCAGCCCTGGGACTGCCAACTCCCCAGGGCTTTAATCATAAAGTGCAGGGGGCATTGTGCCCCTCTCAGCCCCTAGGACCGCCCCCTCCCCAGGGCTTTAATCATTAAGTGCAGGGGGCATTGTGCCCCTCTCAGCCCTGGGACTGCCACCTCCCCAGGGCTTTAATCATAAAGTGCAGGGGGCATTGTGCCCCTCTCAGCCCTGGAACCGCCACCTCCCCAGGGCTTTAATCATAAAGTGCAGGGGGCATTGTGCCCCTCTCAGCCCTGGGACTGCCACCTCCCAAGGGCTTTAATCATAAAGTGCAGGGGGCATTGTGCCCCTCTCAGCCCTGGGACCGCCACCTCCCCAGGGCTTTAATCATAAAGTGCAGGGGGCATTGTGCCCCTCTCAGCCCTGGGACCGCCACCTCCCCAGGGCTTTAATCATAAAGTGCAGGGGGCATTGTGCCCCTCTCAGCCCTGGGACTGCCACCTCCCCAGGGCTTTAATCATAAAGTGCAGGGGGCATTGTGCCCCTCTCAGCCCCTAGGACCTCCCCCTCCCCAGGGCTTTAATCATAAAGTGCAGGGGGCATTGTGCCCCTCTCAGCCCTGGGGACTGCCACCTCCCCAGGGCTTTAATCATAAAGTGCAGGGGGCATTGTGCCCCTCTCAGCCCTTGGGACCGCCACCTCCCCAGGGCTTTAATCATAAAGTGCAGGGGGCATTGTGCCCCTCTCAGCCCTGGGGACTGCCACCTCCCCAGGGCTTTAATCATAAAGTGCAGGGGGCATTGTGCCCCTCTCAGCCCTTGGGACTGCCACCACCCCAGGGCTTTAATCATAAAGTGCAGGGGGCATTGTGCCCCTCTCAGCCCCTGGGACCGCCCCCTCCCCAGGGCTTTAATCATAAAGTACAGGGGGCATTGTGCCCCTCTCAGCCCTTGGGAGTGCCACCTCCCCAGGGCTTTATTCATAAAGTGCAGGGGGCATTGTGCCCCTCTCAGCCCTGGGACAGCCACCTCCCCGGGGCTTTAATCATAAAGTGCAGGGGGCATTGTGCCCCTTTCAGCCCTGGGACAGCCACCTCCCCGGGGCTTTAATCATAAAGTGCAGGGGGCATTGTGCCCCTCTCAGCCCCTGGGACCGGCACCTCCCCAGGGCTTTAATCATAAAGTGCAGGGTGCATTGTGCCCCTCTCAGCCCTGGGGACTGCCACCTCCCCAGGGCTTTAATCATAAAGTGCAGGGGGCATTGTGCCCCTCTCAGCCCTGGGACTTCCACCTCCCCAGGGCTTTAATCATAAAGTGCAGGGGGCATTGTGCCCCTCTCAGCCCTGGGGACTGCCACCTCCCCAGGGCTTCAATCATAAAGTGCAGGGGGCATTGTGCCCCTCTCAGCCCTGGGACAGCCACCTCCCCGGGGCTTTAATCATAAAGTGCAGGGGGCATTGTGCCCCTCTCAGCCCTGGGGACTGCCACCTCCCCAGGGCTTTAATAATAAAGTGCAGGGGGCATTGTGCCCCTCTCAGCCCTGGGACTGCCACCTCCCCAGGGCTTTAATCATAAAGTACAGGGGGCATTGTGCCCCTCTCAGCCCTGGGACTGCCACCTCCCCAGGGCTTTATTCATAAAGTGCAGGGGGGCATTGTGCCCCTCTCAGCCCTGGGGACTGCCACCTCCCCAGGGCTTCAATCATAAAGTGCAGGGGGCATTGTGCCCCTCTCAGCCCTGGGACTGCCACCTCCCCAGGGCTTTAATCATAAAGTGCAGGGGGCATTGTGCCCCTCTCAGCCCTGGGACCGCCACCTCCCCAGGGCTTTAATCATAAAGTGCAGGGGGCATTGTGCCCCTCTCAGCCCTGGGACTGCCACCTCCCCAGGGCTTTAATAATAAAGTGCAGGGGGCATTGTGCCCCTCTCAGCCCTGGGACTGCCAACTCCCCAGGGCTTTAATCATAAAGTGCAGGGGGCATTGTGCCCCTCTCAGCCCCTAGGACCGCCCCCTCCCCAGGGCTTTAATCATAAAGTGCAGGGGGCATTGTGCCCCTCTCAGCCCTGGGACTGCCACCTCCCCAGGGCTTTAATCATAAAGTGCAGGGGGCATTGTGCCCCTCTCAGCCCTGGGACCGCCACCTCCCCAGGGCTTTAATCATAAAGTGCAGGGGGCATTGTGCCCCTCTCAGCCCTGGCACTGCCACCTCCCCAGGGCTTTAATCATAAAGTGCAGGGGGCATTGTGCCCCTCTCAGCCCTGGAACCGCCACCTCCCCAGGGCTGTAATCATAAAGTGCAGGGGGCATTGTGCTCCTCTCAGCCCTGGGACTGCCACCTCCCCAGGGCTTTAATCATAAAGTGCATGGGGGCATTGTGCCCCTCTCAGCCCGTGGACCGCCACCTCCCCAGGGCTTTAATCATAAAGTGCAGGGGGCATTGTGCCCCTCTCAGCCCTGGGACCGCCACCTCCCCAGGGCTTTAATCATAAAGTGCAGGGGGCATTGTGCCCCTCTCAGCCCTGGGACTGCCACCTCCCCAGGGCTTTAATCATAAAGTGCAGGGGGCATTGTGCCCCTCTCAGCCCCTGGGACCGGCACCTCCCCAGGGCTTTAATCATAAAGTGCAGGGGGCATTGTGCCCCTCTCAGCCCTGGGGCTGCCACCTCCCCAGGGCTTTAATCATAAAGTGCAGGGGGCATTGTGCCCCTCTCAGCCCTGGGACCGCCACCTCCCCAGGGCTTTAATCATAAAGTGCAGGGGGCATTGTGCCCCTCTCAGCCCTAGGACCGCCACCTCCCCAGGGCTTTAATTATAAAGTGCAGGGGGCATTGTGCCCCTCTCAGCCCTGGGACGGACACCTCCCCAGGGCTTTAATCATAAAGTGCAGGGGGCATTGTGCCCCTCTCAGCCCTGGGACCGCCACCTCCCCAGGGCTTTAATCATAAAGTGCAGGGGGCATTGTGCCCCTCTCAGCCCTGGGACCGCGACCTCCCCAGGGCTTTAATCATAAAGTGCAGGGGGCATTGTGCCCCTCTCAGCCCTGGGACTGCCACCTCCCCAGGGCTTTAATCATAAAGTGCAGGGGGCATTGTGCCCCTCTCAGCCCTGGGACCGCCACCTCCCCAGGGCTTTAATCATAAAGTGCAGGGGGCATTGTGCCCCTCTCAGCCCTGGGACCGCCACCTCCCCAGGGCTTTAATCATAAAGTGCAGGGGGCATTGTGCCCCTCTCAGCCCTGGAACCGCCACCTCCCCAGGGCTTTAATCATAAAGTGCAGGGGGCATTGTGCCCCTCTCAGCCCTGGGACTGCCACCTCCCAAGGGCTTTAATCATAAAGTGCAGGGGGCATTGTGCCCCTCTCAGCCCTGGGACTGCCACCTCCCCAGGGCTTTAATCATAAAGTGCAGGGGGCATTGTGCCCCTCTCAGCCCTGGGACCGCCACCTCCCCAGGGCTTTAATCATAAAGTGCAGGGGGCATTGTGCCCCTCTCAGCCCTGGGACTGCCACCTCCCCAGAGCTTTAATCATAAAGTGCAGGGGGGCATTGTGCCCCTCTCAGCCCCTAGGACCTCCCCCTCCCCAGGGCTTTAATCATAAAGTGCAGGGGGCATTGTGCCCCTCTCAGCCCTGGGACTGCCACCTCCCAGGGCTTTAATCATAAAGTGCA
This sequence comes from Lissotriton vulgaris, assembly GCF_964263255.1. Lineage (NCBI taxonomy): Eukaryota > Metazoa > Chordata > Amphibia > Caudata > Salamandridae > Lissotriton > Lissotriton vulgaris. The sequence goes on along the minus strand of NW_028242569.1, from coordinate 57,133 downwards.
GGGGGCATTGTGCCCCTCTCAGCCCTGGGGACTGCCACCTCCCCAGGGCTTCAATCATAAATTGCAGGGGGCATTGTGCCCCTCTCAGCCCTGGGACCGCCACCTCCCCAGGGCTTTAATCATAAAGTGCAGGGGGCAGTGTGCCCCTCTCAGCCCTGGGACTGCCACCTCCCCAGGGCTTTAATCATAAAGTGCAGGGGGCATTGTGCCCCTCTCAGCCCTGGGACCGCCACCTCCCCAGGGCTTTAATCATAAAGTGCAGGGGGCATTGTGCCCCTCTCAGCCCTGGAACCGCCACCTCCCCAGGGCTTTAATCATAAAGTGCAGGGGGCATTGTGCCCCTCTCAGCCCTGGGACTGCCACCTCCCAAGGGCTTTAATCATAAAGTGCAGGGGGCATTGTGCCCCTCTCAGCCCTGGGACTGCCACCTCCCCAGGGCTTTAATCATAAAGTGCAGGGGGCATTGTGCCCCTCTCAGCCCTGGGACCGCCACCTCCCCAGGGCTTTAATCATAAAGTGCAGGGGGCATTATGCCCCTCTCAGCCCTGGGACTGCCACCTCCCCAGGGCTTTAATCATAAAGTGCAGGGGGCATTGTGCCCCTCTCAGCCCCTAGGACCTCCCCCTCCCCAGGGCTTTCATCATAAAGTGCAGGGGGCATTGTGCCCCTCTCAGCCCTGGGGACTGCCACCTCCCCAGGGCTTTAATCATAAAGTGCAGGGGGCATTGTGCCCCTCTCAGCCCTTGGGACCGCCACCTCCCCATGGCTTTAATCATAAAGTGCAGGGGGCATTGTGCCCCTCTCAGCCCTGGGGACTGCCACCTCCCCAGGGCTTTAATCATAAAGTGCAGGGGGCATTGTGCCCCTCTCAGCCCTTGGGACTGCCACCACCCCAGGGCTTTAATCATAAAGTGCAGGGGGCATTGTGCCCCTCTCAGCCCCTGGGACCGCCCCCTCCCCAGGGCTTTAATCATAAAGTGCAGGGGGCATTGTGCCCCTCTCAGCCCTTGGGAGTGCCACCTCCCCAGGGCTTTATTCATAAAGTGCAGGGGGCATTGTGCCCCTCTCAGCCCTGGGACAGCCACCTCTCCGGGGCTTTAATCATAAAGTGCAGGGTGCATTGTGCCCCTTTCAACCCTGGGACAGCCACCTCCCCGGGGCTTTAATCATAAAGTGCAGGGGGCATTGTGCCCCTCTCAGCCCCTGGGACCGGCACCTCCCCAGGGTTTAATCATAAAGTGCAGGGGGCATTGTGCCCCTCTCAGCCCTGGGGACTGCCACCTCCCCAGAGCTTTAATCATAAAGTGCAGGGGGCATTGTGCCCCTCTCAGCCCTGGGACTGCCACCTCCCCAGGGCTTTAATCATAAAGTGCAGGGGGCATTGTGCCCCTCTCAGCCCTGGGGACTGCCACCTCCCCAGGGCTTCAATCATAAAGTGCAGGGGGCATTGTGCCCCTCTCAGCCCTGGGACCGGCACCTCCCCAGGGTTTAATCATAAAGTGCAGGGGGCATTGTGCCCCTCTCAGCCCTGGGGACTGCCACCTCCCCAGGGCTTTAATAATAAAGTGCAGGGGGCATTGTGCCCCTCTCAGCCCTGGGACTGCCACCTCCCCAGGGCTTTAATCATAAAGTACAGGGGGCATTGTGCCCCTCTCAGCCCTGGGACTGCCACCTCCCCAGGGCTTTAATCATAAAGTGCAGGGGGGCATTGTGCCCCTCTCAGCCCTGGGGACTGCCACCTCCCCAGGGCTTCAATCATAAAGTGCAGGGGGCATTGTGCCCCTCTAAGCCCTGGGACTGCCACCTCCCCAGGGCTTTAATCATAAAGTGCAGGGGGCATTGTGCCCCTCTCAGCCCTGGGACCGCCACCTCCCCAGGGCTTTAATCATAAAGTGCAGGGGGCATTGTGCCCCTCTCAGCCCTGGGACTGCCACCTCCCCAGGGCTTTAATAATAAAGTGCAGGGGGCATTGTGCCCCTCTCAGCCCTGGGACTGCCACCTCCCCAGGGCTTTAATCATAAAGTGCAGGAGGCATTGTGCCCCTCCCAGCCCCTAGGACTGCCCCCTCCCCAGGGCTTTAATCATAAAGTGCAGGGGGCATTGTGCCCCTCTCAGCCCTGGGACTGCCACCTCCCCAGGGCTTTAATCATAAAGTGCAGGGGGCATTGTGCCCCTCTCAGCCCCTGGGACTGGCACCTCCCCAGGGCTTTAATCATAAAGTGCAGGGGGCATTGTCCCCCTCTCAGCCCTGGGGCCGCCACCTCCCCAGGGCTTTAATCATAAAGTGCAGGGGGCATTGTGCCCCTCTCAGCCCTGGGACCGCCACCTCCCCAGGGCTTTAATCATAAAGTGCAGGGGGCATTGTGCCCCTCTCAGCCCTGGGACCGCCACCTCCCCAGGGCTTTAATCATAAAGTGCAGGGGACATTGTGCCCCTCTCAGCCCTGGGACCGCCACCTCCCCAGGGCTTTAATCATAAAGTGCAGGGGGCATTGTGCCCCTCTCAGCCCTGGGACCGCCAGCTCCCCAGGGCTTTAATCATAAAGTGCAGGGGGCATTGTGCCCCTCTCAGCCCTGGGACCGCCAGCTCCCCAGGGCTTTAATCATAAAGTGCAGGGGGCATTGTGCCCCTCTCAGCCCTGGGACCGCCACCTCCCCAGGGCTTTAATCATAAAGTGCAGGGGGCATTGTGCCCCTCTCAGCCCTAGGACCGCCACCTCCCCAGGGCTTTAATTATAAAGTGCAGGGGGCATTGTGCCCCTCTCAGCCCTGGGACGGACACCTCCCCAGGGCTTTAATCATAAAGTGCAGGGGGCATTGTGCCCCTCTCAGCCCTGGGACCGCCACCTCCCCAGGGCTTTAATCATAAAGTGCAGGGGGCATTGTGCCCCTCTCAGCCCTGGGACCGCGACCTCCCCAGGGCTTTAATCATAAAGTGCAGGGGGCATTGTGCCCCTCTCAGCCCTGGGACCGCCACCTCCCCAGGGCTTTAATCATAAAGTGCAGGGGGCATTGTGCCCCTCTCAGCCCTGGGACCGCCACCTCCCCAGGGCTTTAATCATAAAGTGCAGGGGGCATTGTGCCCCTCTCAGACCTGGAACCGCCACCTCCCCAGGGCTTTAATCATAAAGTGCAGGGGGCATTGTGCCCCTCTCAGCCCTGGGACTGCCACCTCCCAAGGGCTTTAATCATAAAGTGCAGGGGGCATTGTGCCCCTCTCAGCCCTGGGACTGCCACCTCCCCAGGGCTTTAATCATAAAGTGCAGGGGGCATTGTGCCCCTCTCAGCCCTGGGACCGCCACCTCCCCAGGGCTTTAATCATAAAGTGCAGGGGGCATTGTGCCCCTCTCAGCCCTGGGACTGCCACCTCCCCAGAGCTTTAATGATAAAGTGCAGGGGGGCATTGTGCCCCTCTCAGCCCCTAGGACCTCCCCCTCCCCAGGGCTTTAATCATAAAGTGCAGGGGGCATTGTGCCCCTCTCAGCCCTGGGACCGCCACCTCCCCAGGGCTTTAATCATAAAGTGCAGGGGGCATTGTGCCCCTCTCAGCCCTGGGACTGCCACCTCCCAAGGGCTTTAATCATAAAGTGCAGGGGGCATTGTGCCCCTCTCAGCCCTGGGACTGCCACCTCCCCAGGGCTTTAATCATAAAGTGCAGGGGGCATTGTGCCCCTCTCAGCCCTGGGACCGCCACCTCCCCAGGGCTTTAATCATAAAGTGCAGGGGGCATTGTGCCCCTCTCAGCCCTGGGACTGCCACCTCCCCAGAGCTTTAATCATAAAGTGCAGGGGGGCATTGTGCCCCTCTCAGCCCCTAGGACCTCCCCCTCCCCAGGGCTTTAATCATAAAGTGCAGGGGGCATTGTGCCCCTCTCAGCCCTGGGACTGCCACCTCCCAGGGCTTTAATCATAAAGTGCAGGGGGCATTGTGCCCCTCTCAGCCCTGGGGACTGCCACCTCCCCAGGGCTTCAATCATAAAGTGCAGGGGGCATTGTGCCCCTCTCAGCCCTGGGACCGCCACCTCCCCAGGGCTTTAATCATAAAGTGCAGGGGGCAGTGTGCCCCTCTCAGCCCTGGGACTGCCACCTCCCCAGGGCTTTAATCATAAAGTGCAGGGGGCATTGTGCCCCTCTCAGCCCTGGGACCGCCACCTCCCCAGGGCTTTAATCATAAAGTGCAGGGGGCATTGTGCCCCTCTCAGCCCTGGAACCGCCACCTCCCCAGGGCTTTAATCATAAAGTGCAGGGGGCATTGTGCCCCTCTCAGCCCTGGGACTGCCACCTCCCAAGGGCTTTAATCATAAAGTGCAGGGGGCATTGTGCCCCTCTCAGCCATGGGACTGCCACCTCCCCAGGGCTTTAATCATAAAGTGCAGGGGGCATTGTGCCCCTCTCAGCCCTGGGACCGCCACCTCCCCAGGGCTTTAATCATAAAGTGCAGGGGGCATTATGCCCCTCTCAGCCCTGGGACTGCCACCTCCCCAGGGCTTTAATCATAAAGTGCAGGGGGCATTGTGCCCCTCTCAGCCCCTAGGACCTCCCCCTCCCCAGGGCTTTCATCATAAAGTGCAGGGGGCAATGTGCCCCTCTCAGCCCTGGGGACTGCCACCTCCCCAGGGCTTTAATCATAAAGTGCAGGGGGCATTGTGCCCCTCTCAGCCCTTGGGACCGCCACCTCCCCAGGGCTTTAATCATAAAGTGCAGGGGGCATTGTGCCCCTCTCAGCCCTGGGGACTGCCACCTCCCCAGGGCTTTAATCATAAAGTGCAGGGGGCATTGTGCCCCTCTCAGCCCTTGGGACTGCCACCACCCCAGGGCTTTAATCATAAAGTGCAGGGGGCATTGTGCCCCTCTCAGCCCCTGGGACCGCCCCCTCCCCAGGGCTTTAATCATAAAGTGCAGGGGGCATTGTGCCCCTCTCAGCCCTTGGGAGTGCCACCTCCCCAGGGCTTTATTCATAAAGTGCAGGGGGCATTGTGCCCCTCTCAGCCCTGGGACAGCCACCTCTCCGGGGCTTTAATCATAAAGTGCAGGGGGCATTGTGCCCCTTTCAACCCTGGGACAGCCACCTCCCCGGGGCTTTAATCATAAAGTGCAGGGGGCATTGTGCCCCTCTCAGCCCCTGGGACCGGCACCTCCCCAGGGTTTAATCATAAAGTGCAGGGGGCATTGTGCCCCTCTCAGCCCTGGGGACTGCCACCTCCCCAGAGCTTTAATCATAAAGTGCAGGGGGCATTGTGCCCCTCTCAGCCCTGGGACTGCCACCTCCCCAGGGCTTTAATCATAAAGTGCAGGGGGCATTGTGCCCCTCTCAGCCCTGGGGACTGCCACCTCCCCAGGGCTTCAATCATAAAGTGCAGGGGGCATTGTGCCCCTCTCAGCCCTGGGACCGGCACCTCCCCAGGGTTTAATCATAAAGTGCAGGGGGCATTGTGCCCCTCTCAGCCCTGGGGACTGCCACCTCCCCAGGGCTTTAATAATAAAGTGCAGGGGGCATTGTGCCCCTCTCAGCCCTGGGACTGCCACCTCCCCAGGGCTTTAATCATAAAGTACAGGGGGCATTGTGCCCCTCTCAGCCCTGGGACTGCCACCTCCCCAGGGCTTTAATCATAAAGTGCAGGGGGGCATTGTGCCCCTCTCAGCCCTGGGGACTGCCACCTCCCCAGGGCTTCAATCATAAAGTGCAGGGGGCATTGTGCCCCTCTAAGCCCTGGGACTGCCACCTCCCCAGGGCTTTAATCATAAAGTGCAGGGGGCATTGTGCCCCTCTCAGCCCTGGGACCGCCACCTCCCCAGGGCTTTAATCATAAAGTGCAGGGGGCATTGTGCCCCTCTCAGCCCTGGGACTGCCACCTCCCCAGGGCTTTAATAATAAAGTGCAGGGGGCATTGTGCCCCTCTCAGCCCTGGGACTGCCACCTCCCCAGGGCTTTAATCATAAAGTGCAGGAGGCATTGTGCCCCTCCCAGCCCCTAGGACTGCCCCCTCCCCAGGGCTTTAATCATAAAGTGCAGGGGGCATTGTGCCCCTCTCAGCCCTGGGACTGCCACCTCCCCAGGGCTTTAATCATAAAGTGCAGGGGGCATTGTGCCCCTCTCAGCCCTGGGACCGCCACCTCCCCAGGGCTTTAATCATAAAGTGCAGGGGGCATTGTGCCCCTCTCAGCCCTGGGACTGCCACCTCCCCAGGGCTTTAATAATAAAGTGCAGGGGGCATTGTGCCCCTCTCAGCCCTGGGACTGCCACCTCCCCAGGGCTTTAATCATAAAGTGCAGGAGGCATTGTGCCCCTCCCAGCCCCTAGGACTGCCCCCTCCCCAGGGCTTTAATCATAAAGTGCAGGGGGCATTGTGCCCCTCTCAGCCCTGGGACTGCCACCTCCCCAGGGCTTTAATCATAAAGTGCAGGGGGCATTGTGCCCCTCTCAGCCCTGGGACCTCCACCTCCCCAGGGCTTTAATCATAAAGTGCAGGGGGCATTGTGCCCCTCTCAGCCCTGGCACTGCCACCTCCCCAGGGCTTTAATCATAAAGTGCAGGGGGCATTGTGCCCCTCTCAGCCCTGGGACCGCCACCTCCCCAGGGCTGTAATCATAAAGTGCAGGGGGCATTGTGCTCCTCTCAGCCCTGGGACTGCCACCTCCCCAGGGCTTTAATCATAAAGTGCATGGGGGCATTGTGCCCCTCTCAGCCCGTGGACCGCCACCTCCCCAGGGCTTTAATCATAAAGTGCAGGGGGCATTGTGCCCCTCTCAGCCCTGGGACCGCCACCTCCCCAGGGCTTTAATCATAAAGTGCAGGGGGCATTGTGCCCCTCTCAGCCCTGGGACTGCCACCTCCCCAGGGCTTTAATCATAAAGTGCAGGGGGCATTGTGCCCCTCTCAGCCCCTGGGACTGGCACCTCCCCAGGGCTTTAATCATAAAGTGCAGGGGGCATTGTCCCCCTCTCAGCCCTGGGGCCGCCACCTCCCCAGGGCTTTAATCATAAAGTGCAGGGGGCATTGTGCCCCTCTCAGCCCTGGGACCGCCACCTCCCCAGGGCTTTAATCATAAAGTGCAGGGGGCATTGTGCCCCTCTCAGCCCTGGGACCGCCACCTCCCCAGGGCTTTAATCATAAAGTGCAGGGGACATTGTGCCCCTCTCAGCCCTGGGACCGCCACCTCCCCAGGGCTTTAATCATAAAGTGCAGGGGGCATTGTGCCCCTCTCAGCCCTGGGACCGCCAGCTCCCCAGGGCTTTAATCATAAAGTGCAGGGGGCATTGTGCCCCTCTCAGCCCTGGGACCGCCAGCTCCCCAGGGCTTTAATCATAAAGTGCAGGGGGCATTGTGCCCCTCTCAGCCCTGGGACCGCCACCTCCCCAGGGCTTTAATCATAAAGTGCAGGGGGCATTGTGCCCCTCTCAGCCCTAGGACCGCCACCTCCCCAGGGCTTTAATTATAAAGTGCAGGGGGCATTGTGCCCCTCTCAGCCCTGGGACGGACACCTCCCCAGGGCTTTAATCATAAAGTGCAGGGGGCATTGTGCCCCTCTCAGCCCTGGGACCGCCACCTCCCCAGGGCTTTAATCATAAAGTGCAGGGGGCATTGTGCCCCTCTCAGCCCTGGGACCGCGACCTCCCCAGGGCTTTAATCATAAAGTGCAGGGGGCATTGTGCCCCTCTCAGCCCTGGGACCGCCACCTCCCCAGGGCTTTAATCATAAAGTGCAGGGGGCATTGTGCCCCTCTCAGCCCTGGGACCGCCACCTCCCCAGGGCTTTAATCATAAAGTGCAGGGGGCATTGTGCCCCTCTCAGCCCTGGAACCGCCACCTCCCCAGGGCTTTAATCATAAAGTGCAGGGGGCATTGTGCCCCTCTCAGCCCTGGGACTGCCACCTCCCAAGGGCTTTAATCATAAAGTGCAGGGGGCATTGTGCCCCTCTCAGCCCTGGGACTGCCACCTCCCCAGGGCTTTAATCATAAAGTGCAGGGGGCATTGTGCCCCTCTCAGCCCTGGGACCGCCACCTCCCCAGGGCTTTAATCATAAAGTGCAGGGGGCATTGTGCCCCTCTCAGCCCTGGGACTGCCACCTCCCCAGAGCTTTAATCATAAAGTGCAGGGGGGCATTGTGCCCCTCTCAGCCCCTAGGACCTCCCCCTCCCCAGGGCTTTAATCATAAAGTGCAGGGGGCATTGTGCCCCTCTCAGCCCTGGGACTGCCACCTCCCAGGGCTTTAATCATAAAGTGCAGGGGGCATTGTGCCCCTCTCAGCCCTGGGGACTGCCACCTCCCCAGGGCTTCAATCATAAAGTGCAGGGGGCATTGTGCCCCTCTCAGCCCTGGGACCGCCACCTCCCCAGGGCTTTAATCATAAAGTGCAGGGGGCATTGTGCCCCTCTCAGCCCTGGGACTGCCACCTCCCCAGGGCTTTAATCATAAAGTGCAGGGGGCATTGTGCCCCTCTCAGCCCTTGGGACTGCCACCACCCCAGGGCTTTAATCATAAAGTGCAGGGGGCATTGTGCCCCTCTCAGCCCCTGGGACCGCCCCCTCCCCAGGGCTTTAATCATAAAGTGCAGGGGGCATTGTGCCCCTCTCAGCCCTTGGGAGTGCCACCTCCCCAGGGCTTTATTCATAAAGTGCAGGGGGCATTGTGCCCCTCTCAGCCCTGGGACAGCCACCTCCCCGGGGCTTTAATCATAAAGTGCAGGGGGCATTGTGCCCCTTTCAGCCCTGGGACAGCCACCTCCCCGGGGCTTTAATCATAAAGTGCAGGGGGCATTGTGCCCCTCTCAGCCCCTGGGACCGGCACCTCCCCAGGGTTTAATCATAAAGTGCAGGGGGCATTGTGCGCCTCTCAGCCCTGGGGACTGCCACCTCCCCAGAGCTTTAATCATAAAGTGCAGGGGGCATTGTGCCCCTCTCAGCCCTGGGACTGCCACCTCCCCAGGGCTTTAATCATAAAGTGCAGGGGGCATTGTGCCCCTCTCAGCCCTGGGGACTGCCACCTCCCCAGGGCTTCAATCATAAAGTGCAGGGGGCATTGTGCCCCTCTCAGCCCTGGGACAGCCACCTCCCCGGGGCTTTAATCATAAAGTGCAGGGGGCATTGTGCCCCTCTCAGCCCTGGGGACTGCCACCTCCCCAGGGCTTTAATAATAAAGTGCAGGGGGCATTGTGCCCCTCTCAGCCCTGGGACTGCCACCTCCCCAGGGCTTTAATCATAAAGTACAGGGGGCATTGTGCCCCTCTCAGCCCTGGGACTGCCACTTCCCCAGGGCTTTAATCATAAAGTGCAGGGGGGCATTGTGCCCCTCCCAGCCCTGGGGACTGCCACCTCCCCAGGGCTTCAATCATAAAGTGCAGGGGGCATTGTGCCCCTCTCAGCCCTGGGACTGCCACCTCCCCAGGGCTTTAATCATAAAGTGCAGGGGGCATTGTGCCCCTCTCAGCCCTGGGACCGCCACCTCCCCAGGGCTTTAATCATAAAGTGCAGGGGGCATTGTGCCCCTCTCAGCCCTGGGACTGCCACCTCCCCAGGGCTTTAATAATAAAGTGCAGGGGGCATTGTGCCCCTCTCAGCCCTGGGACTGCCACCTCCCCAGGGCTTTAATCATAAAGTGCAGGAGGCATTGTGCCCCTCCCAGCCCCTAGGACTGCCCCCTCCCCAGGGCTTTAATCATAAAGTGCAGGGGGCATTGTGCCCCTCTCAGCCCTGGGACCGCCACCTCCCCAGGGCTTTAATCATAAAGTGCAGGGGGCATTGTGCCCCTCTCAGCCCTGGGACCGCCACCTCCCCAGGGCTTTAATCATAAAGTGCAGGGGGCATTGTGCCCCTCTCAGCCCTGGCACTGCCACCTCCCCAGGGCTTTAATCATAAAGTGCAGGGGGCATTGTGCCCCTCTCAGCCCTGGGACCGCCACCTCCCCAGGGCTGTAATCATAAAGTGCAGGGGGCATTGTGCTCCTCTCAGCCCTGGGACTGCCACCTCCCCAGGGCTTTAATCATAAAGTGCAGGAGGCATTGTGCCCCTCCCAGCCCTGGGACCGCCACCTCCCCAGGGCTGTAATCATAAAGTGCAGGGGGCATTGTGCTCCTCTCAGCCCTGGGACTGCCACCTCCCCAGGGCTTTAATCATAAAGTGCATGGGGGCATTGTGCCCCTCTCAGCCCTGGGACCGCCACCTCCCCAGGGCTGTAATCATAAAGTGCAGGGGGCATTGTGCTCCTCTCAGCCCTGGGACTGCCACCTCCCCAGGGCTTTAATCATAAAGTGCATGGTGGCATTGTGCCCCTCTCAGCCCGTGGACCGCCACCTCCCCAGGGCTTTAATCATAAAGTGCAGGGGGCATTGTGCCCCTCTCAGCCCTGGGACCGCCACCTCCCCAGGGCTTTAATCATAAAGTGCAGGGGGCATTGTGCCCCTCTCAGCCCTGGGACTGCCACCTCCCCAGGGCTTTAATCATAAAGTGCAGGGGGCATTGTGCCCCTCTCAGCCCCTGGGACCGGCACCTCCCCAGGGCTTTAATCATAAAGTACAGGGGGCATTGTCCCCCTCTCAGCCCTGGGGCCGCCACCTCCCCAGGGCTTTAATCATAAAGTGCAGGGGGCATTGTGCCCCTCTCAGCCCTGGGACCGCCACCTCCCCAGGGCTTTAATCATAAAGTGCAGGGGGCATTGTGCCCCTCTCAGCCCTGGGACTGCCACCTCCCCAGGGCTTTAATCATAAAGTGCAGGGGGCATTGTGCCCCTCTCAGCCCTGGGACCGCCACCTCCCCAGGGCTTTAATCATAAAGTGCAGGGGGCATTGTGCCCCTCTCAGCCCTGGGACCGCCAGCTCCCCAGGGCTTTAATCATAAAGTGCAGGGGGCATTGTGGAGTTCTGGACTTTTTTGGTTCCGTCCAGAGGTGTCAGGGTACAACACCCAAAGACCCCGGAGTCCCACCTGCCTTGGTGCACAAATGAACAGAAACACGGGCTTCTCGATGGTGGCGTCAAAGACCAAAGGTTTATTACTGCAGGGACACAGAAGTCACAGAATCTACACACGGGCAGAATCTAGGAGACTGTTCGATTTGTACAAAGTGGGTTGCTCCTTATATACTAAAAATTGTGCTCTAGGCAAATATTTCACATGTCGGTACATTCCCAAACCTTTGTGTCTCTAAACAATAAATATTTGGCGTTACACAGGAACTGTCGATAATATCTGATACCAAACATCACGAAGAGGGGTTCCCACCAGTCCATCACAATCCCTTGTCAATATTGCATTCAAGACCCGGACCGCCTCATCGTAAAGTTCGTTACCTCCCCCTAATAAAGGCCCAGAAGGAAAGGAGCAGAGCCAGGTGCAGAAGATAGAAAAGCGGGATAAGAGATGTTTGTGGGTTGTAAATGGGCAAGGCTACCGGCTTCGGCCGCCTAATCATGATCAGGTACAATGGACAGGAAAACCAGTTCAGGTGGGCTGGCCTCGGGCAGAGGAGGCAGCCTTTGTCGAGTCATGCAGCTTCAGCGTGATCTGGTTTAAGGTGCACGTGTCATGTAAGAGGTGAATCTCCGGCTAAGGCTACGTATCCTTAATCAAAGTGAAGTGAATGAAATGATCAGAGGCTATTGCATATGTGAGGGCAAGGAACCACAAAATGGCGGCCATGATCTAAGATGGATGCCGTGTGTATATCAGAAATGTGTCAGTGGAAGGAGTGCTCTTGCTCGTAGCGTAGCGAAAACACTAGGATATACTAAATGGATCATTTGCGGTTCGCTGATACTAATTTTATGTATTTCCGACAAACTTGAAAACACGGGTTCAAGTCGTCACGGAACCGTCACGGAACCTCAGACCCTCCTTTTGCCCTTACATAGGCAATTACTCAATCTATGTCTGAATCTAGTTCTATGCTCATCAGGTCAGTGACATGCTGTTGTATCATCATCCTTTCTCGTGTCTTTTCTCCAAATGCAGGTGGTTTCCTAAAACAGGTTGTAGCACAAAGACTACACAGAGCAGGACCACACTGGATAATCAGACAACATGAGAATAGTAATATTAAGATGACACCAATGACCATTAGAACCTTCCATCCCCACGCTGAGATCAGAGTCCAAACCCACTCCATAAAGGACCAATTTCCCTCATCTACATGTATGGAGTCCGAAATCTTGTGCAACTTAGAGATCGCCTCGTAAACTGTTGGAGCATTATTAGGAATAAAGACACAGCAGCTCGATTGGATCATTCTGCATACCCCACCTCGATCTGCAAGTATAACATCTAGAACCATACGGTTCTGCAATGTCATGAGCCTATCCGCCTGAAGCTCAGCTGTCAGATTGCTAAGGGCACCAGCAGTTTCGGTAATAGTAGATTCAACTACCCGTGTTAGCTGACGTATGTTTCTACTATTGGCCATAGGCCCCCAGAACGGAAGGAAGCCTTTGAAGAAGTCTCCAGCTTCCTGACCAGCTGTATCTTCCTTGCTGAAGACACCTCTCGCTACTCTTGTTCTGTGGTAATCAGGTGAAGCAGTGTATGTCGGAGGCAATAATCGAGCAATATAACATGATCCTGAGAAGTCGGCAGGCAACCATGTATAAGCTCTGTCTCGACAAATGAAATAGGTACCCCTAGCAGTAAGAAAGGCAGGGGAAGAGTTAGCCGGAAACACATAGGTCTCTACGCACTCACTCCTCCCTAGCTGAGCTCTCGGATTTCTCCCATTACCTTGCAAACAGACCTGACCTCGGTGAGGTACGACCCAGATTGGAGTTGAGCTTTTACGCTTGCTTTCTCCTAAACTAAGGCGATACTCTGAAGTATTCCAACTTAAATATACTCGCAATTCGTCTCTAGGGTATGATGGAGTATTATTGACGTCTTTGACCATGTCAATAATTCCCTGGACTAAAGCTTTGTTGGCAGAGTTATATTTAGTGGAGCGTGGTGGACGTGGAGGATAGGTCTCAAGAGCATAAGCAAAGATGGTTTGAAGGGCCTGAAATGATCCATTGTAGCTGAAAGGTAAAACCAGATAGGGAATACCTTTATCCATAGTGTGGGGTATCAAGCCACACACCCAACAGTCTGTCGTGTTAACTACCAGTTGGTGTTGGTGCAAGAGCTGTACAAAAGTATTATTAATGAATTCTGAGCGTCGAGCTTGCTCATGTTCCGGAAACGAGTGAAAAGAGTGTATAGAAGAAACAGTAGAAATAGCAGGATCAAGGGGAGGTACTGTAGATACTGGCACAAAAATCAAATTTATGCTAAAGACAATTCCACCCACCAGTGTTGCTAAAACAATCAAAAATGTAATGGCACATTGCATCAAGAAACATTTGCTATGAAGAATTCTATTTAGTCTGTTTCTGCGAACGTAAATCACATTCTTTCGTTGCAGCGCAGGAAGCTCCATCTTCTACAATCCGCTCGCGACCACTGATGATGTGTACGTAGATGAAAATGCCTCTGTCAGCCCTGGGAGTTCCCAGTACTAACAGAAAGATCGACCTTGTGTCAGACCCCTGCAAATTCAAACTAGGCACACAGCCACGACCCTACGGCTACCCAGACGGCAAGGCAATTTATTAAAAACAATAAACAATAGCAAACTTCCTGGCTGAAAAGCAAAAAGTCCAATGTATATAAATATCAAAATCACAATATGCAGTTGCCTGCTTTATTAGTCCTTTTTATGGCTTCTAAGGTTGTATCTTTTCTTCGCTGGTACTGTTTGATCGGAAAATAGTGTATCACTAGCAGCTGTTGCAGAGTTTACGTTCGCAGATGGCAAAGTTTCTTCTGATGCTGGAGACAAATGTTCAATGTTCAAAGTAGTCTTTTCAAGAGGAGAGTCACGTTTCAAAGTGTCAGAAATCAAATCGGCATCGCTGAAAGGGACAAATTTCGGAGTTGTTTCAGCTTCGGAGGCACCAATTCCCTTCTTCACCCAGTCGTCGTAGGGCAGCGGCAGTGGAACACGCTTTACGTGAGAAGCGTGGATCCAGTGCTTGCGACCAGCAACACGTACAGCTGTCCTCGTTGCCAGCAGGACCTGGAAGGGGCCGATGTAGCGAGGCTGAAGATTCTTTGTCCTCGCAAAATTTCTGACCACCACGTGGTCGCCGGGTTTCAGCTGATGCCCTGGACTCTCCGGAGGTTTTGGCAAAGCATCAAAGACCTGTTGATGAATAAGACTTAATTTAGCAGTCAAGTCGTAAAGATAGTCTATCAACATAGGATATTCAATGGAGCAGAATTGTTTAGGCCTTGGCACACCCCAGACATTTGCCGGGCGGCCAAATACAATCTCATATGGAGAAAGCCCTATTCTAGAATGCACTGTTGCTCTCGTTGATAACAAGGCCAAAGGAAGTGCGTCTGGCCAAGCCAAACCTGTGGATGCTTGAATTTTGGCTATTTTAAGCTTGAGGGTGCCATTGTAACCCTCGACTAAACCAGCAGATTGGGGATGGTTCGCACTATGAAATTTTTGTTTCAATCCTAGACCAGCACACACACTCTGCATAACTTTCCCTATAAACTCACTTCCGTTATCTGACCATACAATCCGTGGCATTCCAAACCTAGGGAAAAATTCTTTGAGAAGAATTTTGGCAGTTGATAAAGCAGTGTTGTCCTTTAGTGGGTATGCTTCTATCCACCTGGAAAAAGCACAAACTACCACCAGGACGTATTTTAAATTGTTGCAGCGTTCCATGTGAATGAAGTCTAACTGTATTACTTCAAAGGGACAGGAAGGAGGAGCAAAATGACCAGCTGGAGTTGGAGTTCCCTTGCCAGGATTATGCATCAAGCACACCATACAATTTTTCACCACTCTCTCTGCACACTTACTGATTCCCTCATTCTTCCAAACCGGAGCTAACATCTTACATATCCCTTTAGAACTTATGTGCGCCACTCCATGCGCCATCGTCACTACTGCAAGCACATACGCATCAGGCAACATCCAACGCTGCTGTTCTGTCAAATCGATCCAACATCCATTCGAGTCCAATTTGCCCGTACTTTCTCTCCATACGCGTTTCTCTTCCTCAGTCGCTTCTTTCTGAATCTCTTTCACACTTTCCATTGTGTCCTCACACATTCCAGACTCAGCAATCCATCTTGCAGACGTAGCAACATACATTCTACTCATCATGTCTCTAGCTGTCTGTTTAGCGGTTTCATCAGCAAAGGCATTTCCCCGACCAACATCATCCGTGATTGCTTTATGAGCACTGCACTTCACAATCGCAACTTCAGTCGGTAAGGTTAGAGATTCTAACAAGTCGTTAACTAGCTGACCATGTTGAATCTTAGTCCCATGGGACGTAATGAAACCCCTTTCTCTCCACAACCGGCCAAAACTATGGGCCACGCCAAATGCGTACTGACTATCTGTAAACACATTCACTCTCTTTCCCTCAGCTAAAACACACGCTCTCGTAAGAGCTATTAACTCTGCAGCTTGGGCAGAATTCTGACTCACTCTTGCAGTCTCCACAATCGTCTTCAAAGTCGTTACCGCGTAGGCAGCAGTCACATCACCATTCTCCAATTTAAAACATGACCCGTCCACATACAGCGTACCATCTGGGTCGGATAGAGGAGTATCTCTCAAGTCGATACGACCTTTTGTCTCTTCCTCCGTTTTGAAATAACAGTCATGTGGCTCAGAATCACTCGACTCTTGATCAGTCGGCAACAATGTTGCTGGGTTCAATACATTGCATCTTTTGATCTGAATATGACTCGCTAATAACGTCAGCTCGTAACCAGATAATCTCGCACTAGTAAGGTGTTGTGTCTTCGTTCGGTTCATGAGTGTGTCCACTGCATGAGGAACCATGACCACTAGCATATTGTTCATCACCAAACCAGCAGATTGTCGAATGGAAGCTGCAGCTGCCGCTGTAGCCCTCAAACAACTAGGCAATGCTCTAGCTACCGGATCTAATGTTGATGAGAAATACGCACAAGGGCGTTGTTTATCACCAAACTTCTGTGTCAAGACACTCAACGCGCAACCTTCTCTTTCGTGAACGTAGAGCGTGAATGGCTTACTGTAATCAGGTGTGCCCAATACAGGAGCTGAACACAAAGCTTTTCGTAATTCAGCAAAACTCTCTTGACATTCATCAGACCATGGCACCGGACTCGGAACATTTGTCAAAGCTACCAATGGCTTTGCTAAAAGTGAAAAATTTGGGATCCATTGCCTACAGTAAGAGGTAATACCTAGAAAGGCACGTACTTCCCTCTGTGTGCGTGGAACACTCATTTGCAGAATTGCTTTTATTCTTTCTGGGGTCAACTTCCTTCCCTCCTTTGACAAGAGATGACCTAAATAGGTTACTTCTTGGCAGCAATATTGCATTTTGGAAGGTGACACCTTATGATTCAAATTAGACAAATGATGCAATAGTGAAATTGTAGCTGCTTTGCAAGTTTCCTTGTCATCGGCAGCCACCAAAAGATCGTCTACGTATTGTACTAGGGCAGAACCTGGAGGAAGGACAAAAGAATCTAACTGGCTTTTTAAAGCTTGACTGTAAATAGATGGACTTTCACAGTAGCCTTGTGGAGCGCGTTTAAATCTGAAACTGCGACCTCCTAAACAGAAGCCAAAAATATCTCTGCTTTCCTCGGCTATCGGAATGCTGAAAAAGGCATTCTTCAAGTCGATGACTGAGAACCATGTAGCTGTAGCAGGAATCAATGTTAACAAAGCAGTAATGTCTGGCACTACAGGAAACTGCGGAATTACAATCTTATTAACTTCTCTAAGGTCTATGACAAACCTATAGACTGGAGGCTTTGTAGGATCTGTTCGTTTCAAAATCGGCAATACAGGACTATTACAAACATTTCCTCGCGTTTCTTCAACCACACCTTTTTTAATCAAATCTTGCGCAATCAATAAGAGTGCACGCTCACCTTCATTCGATATTTTATATTGAGGAATTCTTGGAAATTTCACATTCGCTTTCAAAGTTACTACATACGGTGGAATCTCTAGTAGACCTACATCATTGGGACCAGTCGCCCAAAGAGAATCAGGGAGTGAACGTAGCTCCGGCGGGAGTGCGTCCATTGACAAGTACATCGGAGAGGTGAGTCTTTTACCCAAAGTAAGCTGTACTCCTTCCGGAGAACAGTACAATGTCGCATATAGTCGTTTTAACAAATCTAAACCAAGCAGATTTTCATTACAACCTGTCGTCAAAATTAAGGGTGCTTTCAATTGACACGGTCCAACAGAAATAGACAAAGGACCAGATATCGGGTTGTACACAGGGGCGCCTGAAAAACCTACGGAAACATTTGTTGAGCCAGACAAAGGTGCGCCAGGGAGTTTCGCATGCATGATAGAACTTTTTGCGGCACCAGTATCCAACAGAAACGGTTCGACTACACCTGATGTTGCTACTGCGACATAAGGCCCACTCTGATCCACTGGAACTGATACTACTCCCTCTCTCTGTCTATGGCTGTCCTAGTACCCATTTTGTTGAAATCCCTCTTCAACTTCACAATAATCCTCAACAAGATATTGTTGAGATCTATTCTGTTGAACTGACTGTACATTTCGCTGATCAAAGTGATTAGAAGGACGATCATTAGTTTGTGGAGGCATAGCACCTCGTCCCCGACCTCTAGAATTCTGCACAAAACCACCACGACCTCTCTGAGCTGCTGCCGCATTATTTTGCGCTAAAATCTGACAATCATTTTTATAGTGACCCTCTTTCTTACAGTACGCACACTGATTCCACTGGTATTGAGGCCTGGTCGAATTATAATCTGTCTTTTGATACGAATTCTGTTGCATATTAGTCTGATTCGTGCGAGGCGGATACGCCTGCTGTAAAAGAACTTTAGTCTTTAAATCTTTCGTTTTCTTCTCTGATTTCTCCTTTTCCTCTTTATCCCTATTTTCATAGTACTGTGCAGTCGCAAGTATTTGCGCTGTCGTAGATACAGCCCACGCACTTTCTGAGTCTTTCAATTTATTGCATAATTCGGGTAACAAATTATGCACAAATTTATCGACAAACAATCTCTGTCCTCCTTCAGTGCTCATATCCTGACCACTATGGTCTACAAAAGTCTCTTCGAACCTCGTGAAGAAGTCGGAGACACTTTCGTCTTTCTTCTGCTTGCATGCGGATAATTTATCCCAATTAACACGCAATGCTGGCATCAGAGTCTTCATTAAATCTATTATTCTGCCAGGAAGATTAGCAATTAGGGGTTCGGGTTTCGCACCACCTATTTGTTGAGCATCTGCTGCAGTGATAGCTGCCCAATCACCACCTAAAGCAGCCTGATGATCCTCTCTACGAATTTTAGCCCATACTGGTTGTGGAACTACATTACCAAACAACATATCAATGTCGGCTAAGTTCATTATACAAGCCTCAACTGTCTGTGTCAATTCCTTGTAATATCCGGCTGGATTCTTACGTGGATCTGGCAAGGCCTGTTTCACTGCTAACACTTCTGCTCGCTTCCACGGAATATGTATCCATACTCTTTGGAACTGTGCTGGAGCAGCTGCAATACCCGCATTATCATCACGTTGTACTGCTTCGCGCCAAATTGGAGGAACTTCCCTCATAGGATATTGGCGACTTAGCTTCATTCTACCTTTCTCTAAATCTCTCGGCGAACGAAGAGATGGATCATTCCTAAAACTCAAAATAAGTTCCATCGCTTCCTTTATATTATCGCCCACTATCATTCCAGCAGCAAACTCTTTTTGAATTTTAATTAAATCTTCCAAATCTGATTCGACATCGTCTTCTTCTATTTCCTCACGCAACAACGAGCACATCTCGTCGAAGACGTATCGCTGTGTTGGCTCTCCCCATTGCATAAATGTCTCTAACACATCTTTCGTACTATATCTTCTAACTTTTGTAATCCATCTGAGAGCCGTGGAGTCTAAAACTCCCCGTTCCTCAGTACTTGGAAGCTGACTCCGTCTCTGAACAGAGTCAGGAGTAGGAGTCTTAATCAAGGTTTTATATATAGGAGACAGCATATTAGTAACAGAATCAGTAATTCTTCGACGAACAGAAAGTGGAGTTAGTACACTCGCAGACATAGAGAACGCAGTAGAGGTAGGAATAGATGACGAAACAGTAGGAGTATCGAGGAAAATAGTTTGAGGACCAATAGGTACAGTGGTAGGTATAGGAGCGGGCAGTGCAGGAAGAGGAGGAGCTGTAGGAACATTTACATTCACCACAGGAGGTATAGGAACTTGATTCTGAGGAACAAGAACACCAGGTTGTCCAGCAACCGGCAATTGAACATTCGGGATGAGCGGAGCCGCAGCACCTTGTGCATACGGTGGAGGCGACCGTAACAGATAAGATAGCAGAGGATCGTTTTCGGAATCCTCCAGTATCTTAGCCATTTTCGATGGCAAGGCAGGATAGCACTTGTCAATCGCTAAGTTACGCTCTCTAATGGCTACATCTATGGCTTTCTCACACTCGTTAGCCTGCAACTGCTTAGTCGCTTGCTCTAGAGTTAACTCTTCTAGTTCTTTTTGCTCTTTTTTCAACCTTTTCATTTCTCTCTGTTTGGATTCTTTCCGCCAATAACGAAAAGAGTCAAACATTGCCGGCCGGGCTTTCTTCCTAAACAATTTCGCTTCTAAATTGTCGAGAATCTCTTGTTCAAAACTACCATGCAGTGGCCAACTAAGGACACCATCCTTCTTACAATAACGGACCCATATCTCATTATAAGTTATAGGACCCACACCATACTTACAATATAGGTCATATAGGGGAGTCCCAATCGGAGGAACCAGACAGGAATCCTCTAATTGTGAGTCACTGTTGCAACTAAAACAAGACAACATTTTCCGACTTACCATTCTCAGTCCGGAACACAAAACAAACAAAACATGAAACAAATTGTGCACTTGAACCAAGAACTTAGGCCTACCAAAACGAACTGATGTATCGATACCCAAAACTGAACCAAATAGATTATCGTAACCAGAACAACTAGTGATAATCTTACAAAACCAAACCAAACCAAGAACCGATCAAGGATTTTTAACAATCCTCACAAAAGTAACCAGCTAGCTATCACTAAATACTTAACTGAGGCACTGAAGACGTCACCAAGGAGAAACCCGTCACGTTTCGCCGTACTAAGGACTGCACCACTTCGGGTCCAAGACAGGGCGACGGTCAAGGCAACGGCCCACTGCAGCCGTCCTGAACGGGAACCCTCGTGGAAGAGAACTTCAGGGCCACTTTTGCGATATGCCGGGATCGATGAAGTGGGGCGCCTCCCTCAGGAATCTTCACACGAAGCTTCTCGAACTCTTCAGGCTTTTGGACCGGTACCGAATGACGTCGCCCCACGTTGGGCGCCAATTGGAGTTCTGGACTTTTTTGGTTCCGTCCAGAGGTGTCAGGGTACAACACCCAAAGACCCCGGAGTCCCACCTGCCTTGGTGCACAAATGAACAGAAACACGGGCTTCTCGATGGTGGCGTCAAAGACCAAAGGTTTATTACTGCAGGGACACAGAAGTCACAGAATCTACACACGGGCAGAATCTAGGAGACTGTTCGATTTGTACAAAGTGGGTTGCTCCTTATATACTAAAAATTGTGCTCTAGGCAAATATTTCACATGTCGGTACATTCCCAAACCTTTGTGTCTCTAAACAATAAATATTTGGCGTTACACAGGAACTGTCGATAATATCTGATACCAAACATCACGAAGAGGGGTTCCCACCAGTCCATCACAATCCCTTGTCAATATTGCATTCAAGACCCGGACCGCCTCATCGTAAAGTTCGTTACCTCCCCCTAATAAAGGCCCAGAAGGAAAGGAGCAGAGCCAGGTGCAGAAGATAGAAAAGCGGGATAAGAGATGTTTGTGGGTTGTAAATGGGCAAGGCTACCGGCTTCGGCCGCCTAATCATGATCAGGTACAATGGACAGGAAAACCAGTTCAGGTGGGCTGGCCTCGGGCAGAGGAGGCAGCCTTTGTCGAGTCATGCAGCTTCAGCGTGATCTGGTTTAAGGTGCACGTGTCATGTAAGAGGTGAATCTCCGGCTAAGGCTACGTATCCTTAATCAAAGTGAAGTGAATGAAATGATCAGAGGCTATTGCATATGTGAGGGCAAGGAACCACAAAATGGCGGCCATGATCTAAGATGGATGCCGTGTGTATATCAGAAATGTGTCAGTGGAAGGAGTGCTCTTGCTCGTAGCGTAGCGAAAACACTAGGATATACTAAATGGATCATTTGCGGTTCGCTGATACTAATTTTATGTATTTCCGACAAACTTGAAAACACGGGTTCAAGTCGTCACGGAACCGTCACGGAACCTCAATTGTGCCCCTCTCAGCCCTGGGACCGCCACCTCCCCAGGGCTTTAATCATAAAGTGCAGGGGGCATTGTGCCCCTCTCAGCCCTGGGACTGCCACCTCCCCAGGGCTTTAATCATAAAGTGCAGGGGGCATTGTGCCCCTCTCAGCCCTGGGACCGCCACCTCCCCAGGGCTTTAATCATAAAGTGCAGGGGGCATTGTGCCCCTCTCAGCCCTGGAACCGCCACCTCCCCAGGGCTTTAATCATAAAGTGCAGGGGGCATTGTGCCCCTCTCAGCCCTGGGACTGCCACCTCCCAAGGGCTTTAATCATAAAGTGCAGGGGGCATTGTGCCCCTCTCAGCCCTGGGACTGCCACCTCCCTAGGGCTTTAATCATAAAGTGCAGGGGGCATTGTGCCCCTCTCAGCCCTGGGACCGCCACCTCCACAGGGCTTTAATCATAAAGTGCAGGGGGCATTGTGCCCCTCTCAGCCCTGGCACTGCCACCTCCCCAGAGCTTTAATCATAAAGTGCAGGGGGGCATTGTGCCCCTCTCAGCCCCTAGGACCTCCCCCTCCCCAGGGCTTGAATCATAAAGTGCAGGGGGCATTGTGCCCCTCTCAGCCCTGGGACTGCCACCTCCCAGGGCTTTAATCATAAAGTGCAGGGGGCATTGTGCCCCTCTCAGCCCTGGGGACTGCCACCTCCCCAGGGCTTCAATCATAAAGTGCAGGGGGCATTGTGCCCCTCTCAGCCCTGGGACCGCCACCTCCCCAGGGATTTAATCATAAAGTGCAGGGGGCATTGTGCCCCTCTCAGCCCTGGGGACTGCCACCTCCCCAGGGCTTCAATCATAAAGTGCAGGGGGCATTGTGCCCCTCTCAGCCCCTGGGACCGGCACCTCCCCAGGGCTTTAATCATAAAGTGCAGGGGGCATTGTCCCCCTCTCAGCCCTGGGGCCGCCACCTCCCCAGGGCTTTAATCATTAAGTGCAGGGGGCATTGTGCCCCTCTCAGCCCTGGGACAGTCACCTCCCCAGGGCTTTAATCATAAAGTGCAGGGGGCATTGTGCCCCTCTCAGCCCTGGGACCGCCACCTCCCCAGGGCTTTAATCATAAAGTGCAGGGGGCATTGTGACCCTCTCAGCCCTGGGACCGCCACCTCCCCAGGGCTTTAATCATAAAGTGCAGGGGGCATTGTGCCCCTCTCAGCCCTGGGACCGCCACCTCCCCAGGGCTTTAATCATAAAGTGCAGGGGGCATTGTGCCCCTCTCAGCCCTGGGACCGCCACCTCCCCAGGGCTTTAATCATAAAGTGCAGGGGGCATTGTACCCCTCTCAGCCCTGGGACTGCCACCTCCCCAGGGCTTTAATCATAAAGTGCAGGGGGCATTGTGCCCCTCTCAGCCCTGGGACCGCCACCTCCCCAGGGCTTTAATCATAAAGTGCAGGGGGCATTGTGCCCCTCTCAGCCCTGGAACCGCCACCTCCCCAGGGCTTTAATCATAAAGTGCAGGGGGCATTGTGCCCCTCTCAGCCCTGGGACTGCCACCTCCCAAGGGCTTTAATCATAAAGTGCAGGGGGCATTGTGCCCCTCTCAGCCCTGGGACTGCCACCTCCCCAGGGCTTTAATCATAAAGTGCAGGGGGCATTGTGCCCCTCTCAGCCCTGGGACCGCCACCTCCCCAGGGCTTTAATCATAAAGTGCAGAGGGCATTGTGCCCCTCTCAGCCCTGGGACTGCCACCTCCCCAGAGCTTTAATCATAAAGTGCAGGGGGGCATTGTGCCCCTCTCAGCCCCTAGGACCTCCCCCTCCCCAGGGCTTGAATCATAAAGTGCAGGGGGCATTGTGCCCCTCTCAGCCCTGGGACTGCCACCTCCCAGGGCTTTAATCATAAAGTGCAGGGGGCATTGTGCCCCTCTCAGCCCTGGGGACTGCCACCTCCCCAGGGCTTCAATCATAAAGTGCAGGGGGCATTGTGCCCCTCTCAGCCCTGGGACCGCCACCTCCCCAGGGATTTAATCATAAAGTGCAGGGGGCATTGTGCCCCTCTCAGCCCTGGGGACTGCCACCTCCCCAGGGCTTCAATCATAAAGTGCAGGGGGCATTGTGCCCCTCTCAGCCCCTGGGACCGCCCCCTCCCCAGGGCTTTAATCATAAAGTGCAGGGGACATTGTGCCCCTCTCAGCCTTTGGGACCGCCCCCTCCCCAGGGCTTTAATCATAAATTGCAGGGGGCATTGTTCCCCTCTCAGCCTTTGGGACCGCCACCTCCCCAGGGCTTTAATCATAAAGTGCAGGGGGCATTGTGCCCCTCTCAGCCCTGGGACCGGCACCTCCCCAGGGCTTTAATCATAAAGTGCAGGGGGCATTGTGCTCCTCTCAGCCCTGGGGACTGCCACCTCCCCAGGGCTTTAATCATAAAGTGCAGGGGGCATTGTGCCCCTCTCAGCCCTGGGACTGCCACCTCCCCAGGGCTTTAATCATAAAGTGCAGGGGGCATTGTGCCCCTCTCAGCCCTGGGGACTGCCACCTCCCCGGGGCTTCAATCATAAAGTGCAGGGGGCATTGTGCCCCTCTCAGCCCTGGGACAGCCACCTCCCCGGGGCTTTAATCATAAAGTGCAGGGGGCATTGTGCCCCTCTCAGCCCTGGGGACTGCCACCTCCCCAGGGCTTTAAACATAAAGTGCAGGGTGCATTGTGCCCCTCTCAGCCCTGGGACTGCCACCTCCCCAGGGCTTTAATCATAAAGTACAGGGGGCATTGTGCCCCTCTCAGCCCTGGGACTGCCACCTCCCCAGGGCTTTAATCATAAAGTGCAGGGGGCATTGTGCCCCTCTCAGCCCTGGGGACTGCCACCTCCCCAGGGCTTCAATCATAAAGTGCAGGGGGCATTGTGCCCCTCTCAGCCCTGGGACTGCCACCTCCCCAGGGCTTTAATCATAAAGTGCAGGGGGCATTGTGCCCCTCTCAGCCCTGGGACTGCCACCTCCCCAGGGCTTTAATCATAAAGTGCAGGGGGCATTGTGCCCCTCTCAGCCCATTGACCGCCACCTCCCCAGGGCTTTAATCATAAAGTGCAGGGGGCATTGTGCCCCTCTCAGCCCTGGGACCGCCACCTCCCCAGGGCTTTAATCATAAAGTGCAGGGGGCATTGTGCCCCTCTCAGCCCTGGGACTGCCACCTCCCCAGGGCTTTAATCATAAAGTGCAGGGGGCATTGTGCCCCTCTCAGCCCCTAGGACCTCCCCCTCCCCAGGGCTTTAATCATAAAGTGCAGGGGGCATTGTGCCCCTCTCAGCCCTGGGACTGCCACCTCCCAGGGCTTTAATCATAAAGTGCAGGGGGCATTGTGCCCCTCTCAGCCCTGGGGACTGCCACCTCCCCAGGGCTTCAATCATAAAGTGCAGGGGGCATTGTGCCCCTCTCAGCCCTGGGACCGCCACCTCCCCAGGGATTTAATCATAAAGTGCAGGGGGCATTGTGCCCCTATCAGCCCTGGGGACTGCCACCTCCCCAGGGCTTCAATCATAAAGTGCAGGGGGCATTGTGCCCCTCTCAGCCCCTGGGACCGCCCCCTCCCCAGGGCTTTAATCATAAAGTGCAGGGGGCATTGTGCCCCTCTCAGCCCTGGGACCGGCACCTCCCCAGGGCTTTAATCATAAAGTGCAGGGGGCATTGTGCTCCTCTCAGCCCTGGGGACTGCCACCTCCCCAGGGCTTTAATCATAAAGTGCAGGGGGCATTGTGCCCCTCTCAGCCCTGGGACTGCCACCTCCCCAGGGCTTTAATCATAAAGTGCAGGGGGCATTGTGCCCCTCTCAGCCCTGGGGACTGCCACCTCCCCAGGGCTTCAATCATAAAGTGCAGGGGGCATTGTGCCCCTCTCAGCCCTAGGACAGCCACCTCCCCGGGGCTTTAATCATAAAGTGCAGGGGGCATTGTGCCCCTCTCAGCCCTGGGGACTGCCACCTCCCCAGGGCTTTAAACATAAAGTGCAGGGGGCATTGTGCCCCTCTCAGCCCCTGGGACCGCCCCCTCCCCAGGGCTTTAATCATAAAGTGCAGGGGACATTGTGCCCCTCTCAGCCTTTGGGACCGCCCCCTCCCCAGGGCTTTAATCATAAATTGCAGGGGGCATTGTTCCCCTCTCAGCCTTTGGGACCGCCACCTCCCCAGGGCTTTAATCATAAAGTGCAGGGGGCATTGTGCCCCTCTCAGCCCTGGGACCGGCACCTCCCCAGGGCTTTAATCATAAAGTGCAGGGGGCATTGTGCTCCTCTCAGCCCTGGGGACTGCCACCTCCCCAGGGCTTTAATCATAAAGTGCAGGGGGCATTGTGCCCCTCTCAGCCCTGGGACTGCCACCTCCCCAGGGCTTTAATCATAAAGTGCAGGGTGCATTGTGCCCCTCTCAGCCCTGGGACTGCCACCTCCCCAGGGCTTTAATCATAAAGTACAGGGGGCATTGTGCCCCTCTCAGCCCTGGGACTGCCACCTCCCCAGGGCTTTAATCATAAAGTGCAGGGGGCATTGTGCCCCTCTCAGCCCTGGGGACTGCCACCTCCCCAGGGCTTCAATCATAAAGTGCAGGGGGCATTGTGCCCCTCTCAGCCCTGGGACTGCCACCTCCCCAGGGCTTTAATCATAAAGTGCAGGGGGCATTGTGCCCCTCTCAGCCCTGGGACTGCCACCTCCCCAGGGCTTTAATCATAAAGTGCAGGGGGCATTGTGCCCCTCTCAGCCCATTGACCGCCACCTCCCCAGGGCTTTAATCATAAAGTGCAGGGGGCATTGTGCCCCTCTCAGCCCTGGGACTGCCACCTCCCCAGGGCTTTAATCATAAAGTGCAGGGGGCATTGTGCCCCTCTCAGCCCCTAGGACCTCCCCCTCCCCAGGGCTTTAATCATAAAGTGCAGGGGGCATTGTGCCCCTCTCAGCCCTGGGACCGCCCCCTCCCCAGGGCTTTAATCATAAAGTGCAGGGGGCATTGTGCCCCTCTCAGCCCTGGGGACTGCCACCTCCCCAGGGCTTCAATCATAAAGTGCAGGGGGCATTGTGCCCCTCTCAGCCCTAGGACAGCCACCTCCCCGGGGCTTTAATCATAAAGTGCAGGGGGCATTGTGCCCCTCTCAGCCCTGGGGACTGCCACCTCCCCAGGGCTTTAAACATAAAGTGCAGGGTGCATTGTGCCCCTCTCAGCCCTGGGACTGCCACCTCCCCAGGGCTTTAATCATAAAGTACAGGGGGCATTGTGCCCCTCTCAGCCCTGGGACTGCCACCTCCCCAGGGCTTTAATCATAAAGTGCAGGGGGCATTGTGCCCCTCTCAGCCCTGGGGACTGCCACCTCCCCAGGGCTTCAATCATAAAGTGCAGGGGGCATTGTGCCCCTCTCAGCCCTGGGACTGCCACCTCCCCAGGGCTTTAATCATAAAGTGCAGGGGGCATTGTGCCCCTCTCAGCCCTGGGACTGCCACCTCCCCAGGGCTTTAATCATAAAGTGCAGGGGGCATTGTGCCCCTCTCAGCCCTTTGACCGCCACCTCCCCAGGGCTTTAATCATAAAGTGCAGGGGGCATTGTGCCCCTCTCAGCCCTGGGACCGCCACCTCCCCAGGGCTTTAATCATAAAGTGCAGGGGGCATTGTGCCCCTCTCAGCCCTGGGACTGCCACCTCCCCAGGGCTTTAATCATAAAGTGCAGGGGGCATTGTGCCCCTCTCAGCCCCTAGGACCTCCCCCTCCCCAGGGCTTTAATCATAAAGTGCAGGGGGCATTGTGCCCCTCTCAGCCCTGGGACTGCCACCTCCCAGGGCTTTAATCATAAAGTGCAGGGGGCATTGTGCCCCTCTCAGCCCTGGGGACTGCCACCTCCCCAGGGCTTCAATCATAAAGTGCAGGGGGCATTGTGCCCCTCTCAGCCCTGGGACCGCCACCTCCCCAGGGATTTAATCATAAAGTGCAGGGGGCATTGTGCCCCTATCAGCCCTGGGACCGCCACCTCCCCAGGGCTTTAATCATAAAGTGCAGGGGGCATTGTGCCCCTCTCAGCCCTGGGACCGCCACCTCCCCAGGGCTTTAATCATAAAGTGCAGGGGGCATTGTGCCCCTCTCAGCCCTGGGACCGCTACCTCCCCAGGGCTTTAATCATAAAGTGCAGGGGGCATTGTGCCCCTCTCAGCCCTGGGACTGCCACCTCCACAGGGCTTTAATCATAAAGTGCAGGGGGCATTGTGCCCCTCTCAGCCCTGGGACTGCCACCTCCCCAGGGCTTTAATCATAAAGTGCAGGGGGCATTGTGCCCCTCTCAGCCCTGGGACCGCCACCTCCCCAGGGCTTTAATCATAAAGTGCAGGGGGCATTGTGCCCCTCTCAGCCCTGGAACCGCCACCTCCCCAGGGCTTTAATCATAAAGTGCAGGGGGCATTGTGCCCCTCTCAGCCCTGGGACTGCCACCTCCCAAGGGCTTTAATCATAAAGTGCAGGGGGCATTGTGCCCCTCTCAGCCCTGGGACTGCCACCTCCCCAGGGCTTTAATCATAAAGTGCAGGGGGCATTGTGCCCCTCTCAGCCCTGGGACTGCCACCTCCCCAGGGCTTTAATCATAAAGTGCAGGGGGCATTGTGCCCCTCTCAGCCCTGGGACTGCCACCTCCCCAGGGCTTTAATCATAAAGTGCAGGGGGCATTGTGCCCCTCTCAGCCCCTAGGACCTCCCCCTCCCCAGGGCTTTAATCATAAAGTGCAGGGGGCATTGTGCCCCTCTCAGCCCTGGGACCGCCCCCTCCCCAGGGCTTTAATCATAAAGTGCAGGGGGCATTGTGCCCCTCTCAGCCCTGGGGACTGCCACCTTTCCAGGGCTTCAATCATAAAGTGCAGGGGGCATTGTGCCCCTCTCAGCCCTAGGACAGCCACCTCCCCGGGGCTTTAATCATAAAGTGCAGGGGGCATTGTGCCCCTCTCAGCCCTGGGGACTGCCACCTCCCCAGGGCTTTAAACATAAAGTGCAGGGTGCATTGTGCCCCTCTCAGCCCTGGGACTGCCACCTCCCCAGGGCTTTAATCATAAAGTACAGGGGGCATTGTGCCCCTCTCAGCCCTGGGACTGCCACCTCCCCAGGGCTTTAATCATAAAGTGCAGGGGGCATTGTGCCCCTCTCAGCCCTGGGGACTGCCACCTCCCCAGGGCTTCAATCATAAAGTGCAGGGGGCATTGTGCCCCTCTCAGCCCTGGGACTGCCACCTCCCCAGGGCTTTAATCATAAAGTGCAGGGGGCATTGTGCCCCTCTCAGCCCTGGGACTGCCACCTCCCCAGGGCTTTAATCATAAAGTGCAGGGGGCATTGTGCCCCTCTCAGCCCTTTGACCGCCACCTCCCCAGGGCTTTAATCATAAAGTGCAGGGGGCATTGTGCCCCTCTCAGCCCTGGGACCGCCACCTCCCCAGGGCTTTAATCATAAAGTGCAGGGGGCATTGTGCCCCTCTCAGCCCTGGGACTGCCACCTCCCCAGGGCTTTAATCATAAAGTGCAGGGGGCATTGTGCCCCTCTCAGCCCCTAGGACCTCCCCCTCCCCAGGGCTTTAATCATAAAGTGCAGGGGGCATTGTGCCCCTCTCAGCCCTGGGACTGCCACCTCCCAGGGCTTTAATCATAAAGTGCAGGGGGCATTGTGCCCCTCTCAGCCCTGGGGACTGCCACCTCCCCAGGGCTTCAATCATAAAGTGCAGGGGGCATTGTGCCCCTCTCAGCCCTGGGACCGCCACCTCCCCAGGGATTTAATCATAAAGTGCAGGGGGCATTGTGCCCCTATCAGCCCTGGGACCGCCACCTCCCCAGGGCTTTAATCATAAAGTGCAGGGGGCATTGTGCCCCTCTCAGCCCTGGGACCGCCACCTCCCCAGGGCTTTAATCATAAAGTGCAGGGGGCATTGTGCCCCTCTCAGCCCTGGGACCGCTACCTCCCCAGGGCTTTAATCATAAAGTGCAGGGGGCATTGTGCCCCTCTCAGCCCTGGGACTGCCACCTCCACAGGGCTTTAATCATAAAGTGCAGGGGGCATTGTGCCCCTCTCAGCCCTGGGACTGCCACCTCCCCAGGGCTTTAATCATAAAGTGCAGGGGGCATTGTGCCCCTCTCAGCCCTGGGACCGCCACCTCCCCAGGGCTTTAATCATAAAGTGCAGGGGGCATTGTGCCCCTCTCAGCCCTGGAACCGCCACCTCCCCAGGGCTTTAATCATAAAGTGCAGGGGGCATTGTGCCCCTCTCAGCCCTGGGACTGCCACCTCCCAAGGGCTTTAATCATAAAGTGCAGGGGGCATTGTGCCCCTCTCAGCCCTGGGACTGCCACCTCCCCAGGGCTTTAATCATAAAGTGCAGGGGGCATTGTGCCCCTCTCAGCCCTGGGACCGCCACCTCCCCAGGGCTTTAATCATAAAGTGCAGGGGGCATTGTGCCCCTCTCAGCCCTGGGACTGCCACCTCCCCAGAGCTTTAATCATAAAGTGCAGGGGGGCATTGTGCCCCTCTCAGCCCCTAGGACCTCCCCCTCCCCAGGGCTTGAATCATAAAGTGCAGGGGGCATTGTGCCCCTCTCAGCCCTGGGACTGCCACCTCCCAGGGCTTTAATCATAAAGTGCAGGGGGCATTGTGCCCCTCTCAGCCCTGGGGACTGCCACCTCCCCAGGGCTTCAATCATAAAGTGCAGGGGGCATTGTGCCCCTCTCAGCCCTGGGACCGCCACCTCCCCAGGAATTTAATCATAAAGTGCAGGGGGCATTGTGCCCCTCTCAGCCCTGGGGACTGCCACCTCCCCAGGGCTTCAATCATAAAGTGCAGGGGGCATTGTGCCCCTCTCAGCCCCTGGGACCGCCCCCTCCCCAGGGCTTTAATCATAAAGTGCAGGGGGCATTTAGCCCCTCTCAGCCTTTGGGACCGCCCCCTCCCCAGGGCTTTAATCATAAATTGCAGGGGGCATTGTTCCCCTCTCAGCCTTTGGGACCGCCACCTCCCCAGGGCTTTAATCATAAAGTGCAGGGGGCATTGTGCCCCTCTCAGCCCTGGGACCGGCACCTCCCCAGGGCTTTAATCATAAAGTGCAGGGGGCATTGTGCTCCTCTCAGCCCTGGGGACTGCCACCTCCCCAGGGCTTTAATCATAAAGTGCAGGGGGCATTGTGCCCCTCTCAGCCCTGGGACTGCCACCTCCCCAGGGCTTTAATCATAAAGTGCAGGGGGCATTGTGCCCCTCTCAGCCCTGGGGACTGCCACCTCCCCAGGGCTTCAATCATAAAGTGCAGGGGGCATTGTGCCCCTCTCAGCCCTGGGACAGCCACCTCCCCGGGGCTTTAATCATAAAGTGCAGGGGGCATTGTGCCCCTCTCAGCCCTGGGGACTGCCACCTCCCCAGGGCTTTAAACATAAAGTGCAGGGTGTATTGTGCCCCTCTCAGCCCTGGGACTGCAACCTCCCCAGGGCTTTAATCATAAAGTACAGGGGGCATTGTGCCCCTCTCAGCCCTGGGACTGCCACCTCCCCAGGGCTTTAATCATAAAGTGCAGGGGGCATTGTGCCCCTCTCAGCCCTGGGACTGCCACCTCCCCAGGGCTTTAATCATAAAGTGCAGGGGGCATTGTGCCCCTCTCAGCCCTGGGGACTGCCACCTCCCCAGGGCTTCAATCATAAAGTGCAGGGGGCATTGTGCCCCTCTCAGCCCTGGGACTGCCACCTCCCCAGGGCTTTAATCATAAAGTGCAGGGGGCATTGTGCCCCTCTCAGCCCTGGGACTGCCACCTCCCCAGGGCTTTAATCATAAAGTGCAGGGGGCATTGTGCCCCTCTCAGCCCTTTGACCGCCACCTCCCCAGGGCTTTAATCATAAAGTGCAGGGGGCATTGTGCCCCTCTCAGCCCTGGGACTGCCACCTCCCCAGGGCTTTAATCATAAAGTGCAGGGGGCATTGTGCCCCTCTCAGCCCTTTGACCGCCACCTCCCCAGGGCTTTAATCATAAAGTGCAGGGGGCATTGTGCCCCTCTCAGCCCTGGGACTGCCACCTCCCCAGGGCTTTAATCATAAAGTGCAGGGGGCATTGTGCCTCTCTCAGCCCCTAGGACCTCCCCCTCCCCAGGGCTTTAATCATAAAGTGCAGGGGGCATTGTGCCCCTCTCAGCCCTGGGACTGCCACCTCCCAGGGCTTTAATCATAAAGTGCAGGGGGCATTGTGCCCCTCTCAGCCCTGGGGACTGCCACCTCCCCAGGGCTTCAATCATAAAGTGCAGGGGGCATTGTGCCCCTCTCAGCCCTGGGACCGCCACCTCCCCAGGGATTTAATCATAAAGTGCAGGGGGCATTGTGCCCCTATCAGCCCTGGGGACTGCCACCTCCCCAGGGCTTCAATCATAAAGTGCAGGGGGCATTGTGCCCCTCTCAGCCCCTGGGACCGCCCCCTCCCCAGGGCTTTAATCATAAAGTGCAGGGGGCATTGTGCCCCTCTCAGCCTTTGGGACCGCCCCCTCCCCAGGGCTTTAATCATAAATTGCAGGTGGCATTGTGCCCCTCTCAGCCTTTGGGACCGCCACCTCCCCAGGGCTTTAATCATAAAGTGCAGGGGGCATTGTGCCCCTCTCAGCCCTGGGACCGGCACCTCCCCAGGGCTTCAATCATAAAGTGCAGGGGGCATTGTGCCCCTCTCAGCCCTGGGACTGCCACCTCTCCAGGGCTTTAATCATAAAGTGCAGGGGGCATTGTGCCCATCTCAGCCTTTGGGACCGCCACCTCCCCAGGGCTTTAATCATAAAGTGCAGGGGGCATTGTGCCCCTCTCAGCCCTGGG
Organism: Lissotriton vulgaris; assembly: GCF_964263255.1. NCBI lineage: Eukaryota > Metazoa > Chordata > Amphibia > Caudata > Salamandridae > Lissotriton > Lissotriton vulgaris. The sequence continues at coordinate 24,972 of NW_028242569.1, read as the reverse complement.
GACTGCCACCTCCCCAGGGCTTCAATCATAAAGTGCAGGGGGCATTGTGCCCCTCTCAGCCCTGGGACAGCCACCTCCCCGGGGCTTTAATCATAAAGTGCATGGGGCATTGTGCCCCTCTCAGCCCTGGGGACTGCCACCTCCCCAGGGCTTTAAACATAAAGTGCAGGGGGCATTGTGCCCCTCTCAGCCCTGGGACTGCCACCTCCCCAGGGCTTTAATCATAAAGTGCAGGGGGCATTGTGCCCCTCTCAGCCCTGGGGACTGCCACCTCCCCAGGGCTTCAATCATAAAGTGCAGGGGGCATTGTGCCCATCTCAGCCCTGGGACTGCCACCTCCCCAGGGCTTTAATCATAAAGTGCAGGGGGCATTGTGCCCCTCTCAGCCCTGGGACCGCCACCTCCCCAGGGCTTTAATCATAAAGTGCAGGGGGCATTGTGCCCCTCTCAGCCCTGGGACTGCCACCTCCCCAGGGCTTTAATCATAAAGTGCAGGGGGCATTGTGCCCCTCTCAGCCCTTTGACCGCCACCTCCCCAGGGCTTTAATCATAAAGTGCAGGGGGCATTGTGCCCCTCTCAGCCCTGGGACCGCCACCTCCCCAGGGCTTTAATCATAAAGTGCAGGGGGCATTGTGCCCCTCTCAGCCCTGGGACTGCCACCTCCCCAGGGCTTTAATCATAAAGTGCAGGGGGCATTGTGCCCCTCTCAGCCCCTAGGACCTCCCCCTCCCCAGGGCTTTAATCATAAAGTGCAGGGGGCATTGTGCCCCTCTCAGCCCTGGGACTGCCACCTCCCAGGGCTTTAATCATAAAGTGCAGGGGGCATTGTGCCCCTCTCAGCCCTGGGGACTGCCACCTCCCCAGGGCTTCAATCATAAAGTGCAGGGGGCATTGTGCCCCTCTCAGCCCTGGGACCGCCACCTCCCCAGGGATTTAATCATAAAGTGCAGGGGGCATTGTGCCCCTATCAGCCCTGGGACCGCCACCTCCCCAGGGCTTTAATCATAAAGTGCAGGGGGCATTGTGCCCCTCTCAGCCCTGGGACCGCCACCTCCCCAGGGCTTTAATCATAAAGTGCAGGGGGCATTGTGCCCCTCTCAGCCCTGGGACCGCTACCTCCCCAGGGCTTTAATCATAAAGTGCAGGGGGCATTGTGCCCCTCTCAGCCCTGGGACTGCCACCTCCCCAGGGCTTTAATCATAAAGTGCAGGGGGCATTGTGCCCCTCTCAGCCCTGGGACCGCCACCTCCCCAGGGCTTTAATCATAAAGTGCAGGGGGCATTGTGCCCCTCTCAGCCCTGGAACCGCCACCTCCCCAGGGCTTTAATCATAAAGTGCAGGGGGCATTGTGCCCCTCTCAGCCCTGGGACTGCCACCTCCCAAGGGCTTTAATCATAAAGTGCAGGGGGCATTGTGCCCCTCTCAGCCCTGGGACTGCCACCTCCCCAGGGCTTTAATCATAAAGTGCAGGGGGCATTGTGCCCCTCTCAGCCCTGGGACCGCCACCTCCCCAGGGCTTTAATCATAAAGTGCAGGGGGCATTGTGCCCCTCTCAGCCCTGGGACTGCCACCTCCCCAGAGCTTTAATCATAAAGTGCAGGGGGGCATTGTGCCCCTCTCAGCCCCTAGGACCTCCCCCTCCCCAGGGCTTGAATCATAAAGTGCAGGGGGCATTGTGCCCCTCTCAGCCCTGGGACTGCCACCTCCCAGGGCTTTAATCATAAAGTGCAGGGGGCATTGTGCCCCTCTCAGCCCTGGGGACTGCCACCTCCCCAGGGCTTCAATCATAAAGTGCAGGGGGCATTGTGCCCCTCTCAGCCCTGGGACCGCCACCTCCCCAGGAATTTAATCATAAAGTGCAGGGGGCATTGTGCCCCTCTCAGCCCTGGGGACTGCCACCTCCCCAGGGCTTCAATCATAAAGTGCAGGGGGCATTGTGCCCCTCTCAGCCCCTGGGACCGCCCCCTCCCCAGGGCTTTAATCATAAAGTGCAGGGGGCATTTAGCCCCTCTCAGCCTTTGGGACCGCCCCCTCCCCAGGGCTTTAATCATAAATTGCAGGGGGCATTGTTCCCCTCTCAGCCTTTGGGACCGCCACCTCCCCAGGGCTTTAATCATAAAGTGCAGGGGGCATTGTGCCCCTCTCAGCCCTGGGACCGGCACCTCCCCAGGGCTTTAATCATAAAGTGCAGGGGGCATTGTGCTCCTCTCAGCCCTGGGGACTGCCACCTCCCTAGGGCTTTAATCATAAATTGCAGGGGGCATTGTGCCCCTCTCAGCCCTGGGACTGCCACCTCCCCAGGGCTTTAATCATAAAGTGCAGGGGGCATTGTGCCCCTCTCAGCCCTGGGGACTGCCACCTCCCCAGGGCTTCAATCATAAAGTGCAGGGGGCATTGTGCCCCTCTCAGCCCTGGGACAGCCACCTCCCCGGGGCTTTAATCATAAAGTGCAGGGGGCATTGTGCCCCTCTCAGCCCTGGGGACTGCCACCTCCCCAGGGCTTTAAACATAAAGTGCAGGGTGTATTGTGCCCCTCTCAGCCCTGGGACTGCAACCTCCCCAGGGCTTTAATCATAAAGTACAGGGGGCATTGTGCCCCTCTCAGCCCTGGGACTGCCACCTCCCCAGGGCTTTAATCATAAAGTGCAGGGGGCATTGTGCCCCTCTCAGCCCTGGGACTGCCACCTCCCCAGGGCTTTAATCATAAAGTGCAGGGGGCATTGTGCCCCTCTCAGCCCTGGGGACTGCCACCTCCCCAGGGCTTCAATCATAAAGTGCAGGGGGCATTGTGCCCCTCTCAGCCCTGGGACTGCCACCTCCCCAGGGCTTTAATCATAAAGTACAGGGGGCATTGTGCCCCTCTCAGCCCTGGGACTGCCACCTCCCCAGGGCTTTAATCATAAAGTGCAGGGGGGCATTGTGCCCCTCTCAGCCCTGGGAACTGCCACCTCCCCAGGGCTTCAATCATAAAGTGCAGGGGGCATTGTGCCCCTCTCAGCCCTGGGACCGCCACCTCCCCAGGGCTTTAATCATAAAGTGCAGGGGGCATTGTGCCCCTCTCAGCCCTGGAACCGCCACCTCCCCAGGGCTTTAATCATAAAGTGCAGGGGGCATTGTGCCCCTCTCAGCCCTGGGACTGCCACCTCCCAAGGGCTTTAATCATAAAGTGCAGGGGGCATTGTGCCCCTCTCAGCCCTGGGACTGCCACCTCCCCAGGGCTTTAATCATAAAGTGCAGGGGGCATTGTGCCCCTCTCAGCCCTGGGACCGCCACCTCCCCAGGGCTTTAATCATAAAGTGCAGGGGGCATTGTGCCCCTCTCAGCCCTGGGACTGCCACCTCCCCAGAGCTTTAATCATAAAGTGCAGGGGGGCATTGTGCCCCTCTCAGCCCCTAGGACCTCCCCCTCCCCAGGGCTTGAATCATAAAGTGCAGGGGGCATTGTGCCCCTCTCAGCCCTGGGACTGCCACCTCCCAGGGCTTTAATCATAAAGTGCAGGGGGCATTGTGCCCCTCTCAGCCCTGGGGACTGCCACCTCCCCAGGGCTTCAATCATAAAGTGCAGGGGGCATTGTGCCCCTCTCAGCCCTGGGACCGCCACCTCCCCAGGAATTTAATCATAAAGTGCAGGGGGCATTGTGCCCCTCTCAGCCCTGGGGACTGCCACCTCCCCAGGGCTTCAATCATAAAGTGCAGGGGGCATTGTGCCCCTCTCAGCCCCTGGGACCGCCCCCTCCCCAGGGCTTTAATCATAAAGTGCAGGGGGCATTTAGCCCCTCTCAGCCTTTGGGACCGCCCCCTCCCCAGGGCTTTAATCATAAATTGCAGGGGGCATTGTTCCCCTCTCAGCCTTTGGGACCGCCACCTCCCCAGGGCTTTAATCATAAAGTGCAGGGGGCATTGTGCCCCTCTCAGCCCTGGGACCGGCACCTCCCCAGGGCTTTAATCATAAAGTGCAGGGGGCATTGTGCTCCTCTCAGCCCTGGGGACTGCCACCTCCCTAGGGCTTTAATCATAAAGTGCAGGGGGCATTGTGCCCCTCTCAGCCCTGGGACTGCCACCTCCCCAGGGCTTTAATCATAAAGTGCAGGGGGCATTGTGCCCCTCTCAGCCCTGGGGACTGCCACCTCCCCAGGGCTTCAATCATAAAGTGCAGGGGGCATTGTGCCCCTCTCAGCCCTGGGACAGCCACCTCCCCGGGGCTTTAATCATAAAGTGCAGGGGGCATTGTGCCCCTCTCAGCCCTGGGGACTGCCACCTCCCCAGGGCTTTAAACATAAAGTGCAGGGTGTATTGTGCCCCTCTCAGCCCTGGGACTGCAACCTCCCCAGGGCTTTAATCATAAAGTACAGGGGGCATTGTGCCCCTCTCAGCCCTGGGACTGCCACCTCCCCAGGGCTTTAATCATAAAGTGCAGGGGGCATTGTGCCCCTCTCAGCCCTGGGACTGCCACCTCCCCAGGGCTTTAATCATAAAGTGCAGGGGGCATTGTGCCCCTCTCAGCCCTGGGGACTGCCACCTCCCCAGGGCTTCAATCATAAAGTGCAGGGTGCATTGTGCCCCTCTCAGCCCTGGGACTGCCACCTCCCCAGGGCTTTAATCATAAAGTGCAGGGGGCATTGTGCCCCTCTCAGCCCTGGGACTGCCACCTCCCCAGGGCTTTAATCATAAAGTGCAGGGGGCATTGTGCCCCTCTCAGCCCTGGGACTGCCACCTCCACAGGGCTTTAATCATAAAGTGCAGGGGGCATTGTGCCCCTCTCAGCCCTGGGACTGCCACCTCCCCAGGGCTTTAATCATAAAGTGCAGGGGGCATTGTGCCCCTCTCAGCCCTGGGACCGCCACCTCCCCAGGGCTTTAATCATAAAGTGCAGGGGGCATTGTGCCCCTCTCAGCCCTGGAACCGCCACCTCCCCAGGGCTTTAATCATAAAGTGCAGGGGGCATTGTGCCCCTCTCAGCCCTGGGACTGCCACCTCCCAAGGGCTTTAATCATAAAGTGCAGGGGGCATTGTGCCCCTCTCAGCCCTGGGACTGCCACCTCCCCAGGGCTTTAATCATAAAGTGCAGGGGGCATTGTGCCCCTCTCAGCCCTGGGACCGCCACCTCCCCAGGGCTTTAATCATAAAGTGCAGGGGGCATTGTGCCCCTCTCAGCCCTGGGACTGCCACCTCCCCAGAGCTTTAATCATAAAGTGCAGGGGGGCATTGTGCCCCTCTCAGCCCCTAGGACCTCCCCCTCCCCAGGGCTTGAATCATAAAGTGCAGGGGGCATTGTGCCCCTCTCAGCCCTGGGACTGCCACCTCCCAGGGCTTTAATCATAAAGTGCAGGGGGCATTGTGCCCCTCTCAGCCCTGGGGACTGCCACCTCCCCAGGGCTTCAATCATAAAGTGCAGGGGGCATTGTGCCCCTCTCAGCCCTGGGACCGCCACCTCCCCAGGAATTTAATCATAAAGTGCAGGGGGCATTGTGCCCCTCTCAGCCCTGGGGACTGCCACCTCCCCAGGGCTTCAATCATAAAGTGCAGGGGGCATTGTGCCCCTCTCAGCCCCTGGGACCGCCCCCTCCCCAGGGCTTTAATCATAAAGTGCAGGGGGCATTTAGCCCCTCTCAGCCTTTGGGACCGCCCCCTCCCCAGGGCTTTAATCATAAATTGCAGGGGGCATTGTTCCCCTCTCAGCCTTTGGGACCGCCACCTCCCCAGGGCTTTAATCATAAAGTGCAGGGGGCATTGTGCCCCTCTCAGCCCTGGGACCGGCACCTCCCCAGGGCTTTAATCATAAAGTGCAGGGGGCATTGTGCTCCTCTCAGCCCTGGGGACTGCCACCTCCCCAGGGCTTTAATCATAAAGTGCAGGGGGCATTGTGCCCCTCTCAGCCCTGGGACTGCCACCTCCCCAGGGCTTTAATCATAAAGTGCAGGGGGCATTGTGCCCCTCTCAGCCCTGGGGACTGCCACCTCCCCAGGGCTTCAATCATAAAGTGCAGGGGGCATTGTGCCCCTCTCAGCCCTGGGACAGCCACCTCCCCGGGGCTTTAATCATAAAGTGCAGGGGGCATTGTGCCCCTCTCAGCCCTGGGGACTGCCACCTCCCCAGGGCTTTAAACATAAAGTGCAGGGTGTATTGTGCCCCTCTCAGCCCTGGGACTGCAACCTCCCCAGGGCTTTAATCATAAAGTACAGGGGGCATTGTGCCCCTCTCAGCCCTGGGACTGCCACCTCCCCAGGGCTTTAATCATAAAGTGCAGGGGGCATTGTGCCCCTCTCAGCCCTGGGACTGCCACCTCCCCAGGGCTTTAATCATAAAGTGCAGGGGGCATTGTGCCCCTCTCAGCCCTGGGGACTGCCACCTCCCCAGGGCTTCAATCATAAAGTGCAGGGGGCATTGTGCCCCTCTCAGCCCTGGGACTGCCACCTCCCCAGGGCTTTAATCATAAAGTGCAGGGGGCATTGTGCCCCTCTCAGCCCTGGGACTGCCACCTCCCCAGGGCTTTAATCATAAAGTGCAGGGGGCATTGTGCCCCTCTCAGCCCTTTGACCGCCACCTCCCCAGGGCTTTAATCATAAAGTGCAGGGGGCATTGTGCCCCTCTCAGCCCTGGGACCGCCACCTCCCCAGGGCTTTAATCATAAAGTGCAGGGGGCATTGTGCCCCTCTCAGCCCTGGGACTGCCACCTCCCCAGGGCTTTAATCATAAAGTGCAGGGGGCATTGTGCCTCTCTCAGCCCCTAGGACCTCCCCCTCCCCAGGGCTTTAATCATAAAGTGCAGGGGGCATTGTGCCTCTCTCAGCCCCTAGGACCTCCTCCTCCCCAGGGCTTTAATCATAAAGTGCAGGGGGCATTGTGCCCCTCTCAGCCCTGGGACTGCCACCTCCCAGGGCTTTAATCATAAAGTGCAGGGGGCATTGTGCCCCTCTCAGCCCTGGGGACTGCCACCTCCCCAGGGCTTCAATCATAAAGTGCAGGGGGCATTGTGCCCCTCTCAGCCCTGGGACCGCCACCTCCCCAGGGATTTAATCATAAAGTGCAGGGGGCATTGTGCCCCTATCAGCCCTGGGGACTGCCACCTCCCCAGGGCTTCAATCATAAAGTGCAGGGGGCATTGTGCCCCTCTCAGCCCCTGGGACCGCCCCCTCCCCAGGGCTTTAATCATAAAGTGCAGGGGGCATTGTGCCCCTCTCAGCCTTTGGGACCGCCCCCTCCCCAGGGCTTTAATCATAAATTGCAGGTGGCATTGTGCCCCTCTCAGCCTTTGGGACCGCCACCTCCCCAGGGCTTTAATCATAAAGTGCAGGGGGCATTGTGCCCCTCTCAGCCCTGGGACCGGCACCTCCCCAGGGCTTCAATCATAAAGTGCAGGGGGCATTGTGCCCCTCTCAGCCCTGGGACTGCCACCTCTCCAGGGCTTTAATCATAAAGTGCAGGGGGCATTGTGCCCATCTCAGCCTTTGGGACCGCCACCTCCCCAGGGCTTTAATCATAAAGTGCAGGGGGCATTGTGCCCCTCTCAGCCCTGGGGACTGCCACCTCCCCAGGGCTTCAATCATAAAGTGCAGGGGGCATTGTGCCCCTCTCAGCCCTGGGACAGCCACCTCCCCGGGGCTTTAATCATAAAGTGCATGGGGCATTGTGCCCCTCTCAGCCCTGGGGACTGCCACCTCCCCAGGGCTTTAAACATAAAGTGCAGGGGGCATTGTGCCCCTCTCAGCCCTGGGACTGCCACCTCCCCAGGGCTTTAATCATAAAGTGCAGGGGGCATTGTGCCCCTCTCAGCCCTGGGGACTGCCACCTCCCCAGGGCTTCAATCATAAAGTGCAGGGGGCATTGTGCCCATCTCAGCCCTGGGACTGCCACCTCCCCAGGGCTTTAATCATAAAGTGCAGGGGGCATTGTGCCCCTCTCAGCCCTGGGACCGCCACCTCCCCAGGGCTTTAATCATAAAGTGCAGGGGGCATTGTGCCCCTCTCAGCCCTGGGACTGCCACCTCCCCAGGGCTTTAATCATAAAGTGTGGGGGGCATTGTGCCCCTCTCTGACCTGGGACCGCCACCTCCCCAGGGCTTTAATCATAAAGTGCAGGGGGCATTGTGCCCCTCGCAGCCCTGGGACCGCCACCTCCCCAGGGCTTTAATCATAAAGTGCAGGGGGCATTGTGCTCCTCTCAGCCCTGGGACTGCCACCTCCCCAGGGCTTTAATCATAAAGTGCAGGGGGCATTGTGCCCCTCTCAGCCCTGGGACCGCCACCTCCCCAGGGCTTCAATCATGAAGTGCAGGGAGCATTGTGCCCCTCTCAGCCCTGGGGACTGCCACCTCCCCAGGGCTTTAATCATAAAGTGCAGGGGGCGTTGTGCCCCTCTCACCCCTGGGGACTGCCACCTCCCCAGGGCTTTAATCATAAAGTGCAGGGGGCGTTGTGCCCCTCTCAGCCCTGCAACCGCCACCTCCCCAGGGCTTTAATCATAAAGTGCAGGGGGCGTTGTGCCCCTCTCAGCCCTGGGACCGCCACCTCCCCAGGGCTTTAATCATAAAGTGCAGGGGGCATTGTGCCCCTCTCAGCCCTGGGACCGCCACCTCCCCAGGATTTTAATCATAAAGTGCAGGGGGCATTGTGCCCCTCTCAGCCCTGGGACCGCCACCTCCCCAGGGTTTTAATCATAAAGTGCAGGGGGCATTGTGCCCCTCTCAGCCCTGGGGACTGCCACCTCCCCGGGGCTTTAATCATAAAGTGCAGGGGGCATTGTGCCCCTCTCAGCCCCTGGGACCAGCACCTCCCCAGGGCTTTAATCATAAAGTGCAGGGGGCATTGTGCCCCTCTCAGCCTTTGGGACCGCCCCCTCCCCAGGGCTTTAATCATAAATTGCAGGTGGCATTGTGCCCCTCTCAGCCTTTGGGACCGCCACCTCCCCAGGGCTTTAATCATAAAGTGCAGGGGGCATTGTGCCCCTCTCAGCCCTGGGACCGGCACCTCCCCAGGGCTTCAATCATAAAGTGCAGGGGGCATTGTGCCCCTCTCAGCCCTGGGACCGGCACCTCCCCAGGGCTTTAATCATAAAGTGCAGGGGGCATTGTGCCCCTCTCAGCCCTGGGGACTGCCACCTCCCCAGAGCTTTAATCATAAAGTGCAGGGGGCATTGTGCCCCTCTCAGCCCTGGGACTGCCACCTCCCCAGGGCTTTAATCATAAAGTGCAGGGGGCATTGTGCCCCTCTCAGCCCTGGGGACTGCCACCTCCCCAGGGCTTCAATCATAAAGTGCAGGGGGCATTGTGCCCCTCTCAGCCCTGGGACAGCCACCTCCCCGGGGCTTTAATCATAAAGTGCAGGGGGCATTGTGCCCCTCTCAGCCCTGGGGACTGCCACCTCCCCAGGGCTTTAATAATAAAGTGCAGGGGGCATTGTGCCCCTCTCAGCCCTGGGACTGCCACCTCCCCAGGGCTTTAATCATAAAGTACAGGGGGCATTGTGCCCCTCTCAGCCCTGGGACTGCCACCTCCCCAGGGCTTTAATCATAAAGTGCAGGGGGGCATTGTGCCCCTCTCAGCCCTGGGAACTGCCACCTCCCCAGGGCTTCAATCATAAAGTGCAGGGGGCATTGTGCCCCTCTCAGCCCTGGGACCGCCACCTCCCCAGGGCTTTAATCATAAAGTGCAGGGGGCATTGTGCCCCTCTCAGCCCTGGGACCGCCACCTCCCCAGGGCTTTAATCATAAAGTGCAGGGGGCATTGTGCCCCTCTCAGCCCTGGGACTGCCACCTCCCCAGGGCTTTAATAATAAAGTGCAGGGGGCATTGTGCCCCTCTCAGCCCTGGGACTGCCACCTCCCCAGGGCTTTAATCATAAAGTGCAGGAGGCATTGTGCCCCTCTCAGCCCCTAGGACTGCCCCCTCCCCAGGGCTTTAATCATAAAGTGCAGGGGGCATTGTGCCCCTCTCAGCCCTGGGACTGCCACCTCCCCAGGGCTTTAATCATAAAGTGCAGGGGGCATTGTGCCCCTCTCAGCCCTGGGACCGCCACCTCCCCAGGGCTTTAATTATAAAGTGCAGGGGGCATTGTGCCCCTCTCAGCCCTGGGGACTGCCACCTCCCCAGGGCTTTAATAATAAAGTGCAGGGGGCATTGTGCCCCTCTCAGCCCTGGGACTGCCACCTCCCCAGGGCTTTAATCATAAAGTACAGGGGGCATTGTGCCCCTCTCAGCCCTGGGACTGCCACCTCCCCAGGGCTTTAATCATAAAGTGCAGGGGGGCATTGTGCCCCTCTCAGCCCTGGGAACTGCCACCTCCCCAGGGCTTCAATCATAAAGTGCAGGGGGCATTGTGCCCCTCTCAGCCCTGGGACCGCCACCTCCCCAGGGCTTTAATCATAAAGTGCAGGGGGCATTGTGCCCCTCTCAGCCCTGGGACCGCCACCTCCCCAGGGCTTTAATCATAAAGTGCAGGGGGCATTGTGCCCCTCTCAGCCCTGGGACTGCCACCTCCCCAGGGCTTTAATAATAAAGTGCAGGGGGCATTGTGCCCCTCTCAGCCCTGGGACTGCCACCTCCCCAGGGCTTTAATCATAAAGTGCAGGAGGCATTGTGCCCCTCTCAGCCCCTAGGACTGCCCCCTCCCCAGGGCTTTAATCATAAAGTGCAGGGGGCATTGTGCCCCTCTCAGCCCTGGGACTGCCACCTCCCCAGGGCTTTAATCATAAAGTGCAGGGGGCATTGTGCCCCTTTCAGCCCTGGGACCGCCACCTCCCCAGGGCTTTAATTATAAAGTGCAGGGGGCATTGTGCCCCTCTCAGCCCTGGCACTGCCACCTCCCCAGGGCTTTAATCATAAAGTGCAGGGGGCATTGTGCCCCTCTCAGCCCTGGGACCGCCACCTCCCCAGGGCTGTAATCATAAAGTGCAGGGGGCATTGTGCTCCTCTCAGCCCTGGGACTGCCACCTCCCCAGGGCTTTAATCATAAAGTGCATGGGGGCATTGTGCCCCTCTCAGCCCGTGGACCGCCACCTCCCCAGGGCTTTAATCATAAAGTGCAGGGGGCATTGTGCCCCTCTCAGCCCTGGGACCGCCACCTCCCCAGGGCTTTAATCATAAAGTGCAGGGGGCATTGTGCCCCTCTCAGCCCTGGGACTGCCACCTCCCCAGGGCTTTAATCATAAAGTGCAGGGGGCATTGTGCCCCTCTCAGCCCCTGGGACCGGCACCTCCCCAGGGCTTTAATCATAAAGTGCAGGGGGCATTGTCCCCCTCTCAGCCCTGGGGCCGCCACCTCCCCAGGGCTTTAATCATAAAGTGCAGGGGGCATTGTGCCCCTCTCAGCCCTGGGACCGCCACCTCCCCAGGGCTTTAATCATAAAGTACAGGGGGCATTGTGCCCCTCTCAGCCCTGGGACCGCCACCTCCCCAGGGCTTTAATCATAAAGTGCAGGGGGCATTGTGCCCCTCTCAGCCCTGGGACCGCCACCTCCCCAGGGCTTTAATCATAAAGTGCAGGGGGCATTGTGCCCCTCTCAGCCCTGGGACCGCCACCTCCCCAGGGCTTTAATCATAAAGTGCAGGGGGCATTGTGCCCCTCTCAGCCCTGGACCGCCACCTCCCCAGGGCTTTAATCATAAAGTGCAGGGGGCATTGTGCCCCTCTCAGCCCTGGGACCGCCACCTCCCCAGGGCTTTAATCATAAAGTGCAGGGGGCATTGTGCCCCTCTCAGCCCTGGGACTGCCACCTCCCCAGGGCTTTAATCATAAAGTGCAGGGGGCATTGTGCCCCTCTCAGCCCTGGGACCGCCACCTCCCCAGGGCTTTAATCATAAAGTGCAGGGGGCATTGTGCCCCTCTCAGCCCTGGAACCGCCACCTCCCCAGGGCTTTAATCATAAAGTGCAGGGGGCATTGTGCCCCTCTCAGCCCTGGGACTGCCATGTGGTTCTGAAAATTCCGGACCCCGCCATAATGGTGTACCAAGGCCTAAACACTTGTGCAGAAAATATCATCATACCACGACGAATTTGGTATCAATAGACCGGTAATGATCAGGACATTATGCCTGTGTATTTGCGTCACGATCGAGTGATGCTATCACCCTTAAATCACTGTTCTTGTCCTGAGCCCACGGCATCCATCTTGTGTCTTGCCCTCATATAGTCAATTGATTATAGGCTGAATTTGATCCAAAGGACACGTCCACCTTTCTCTGACTTCTCCATGACCTGAACAGGCTGAATCTGCCTACGTGATGTTGGCCTCGCCAAACCAGTCCATGCCCTCTAGTCAATCTATATTAAAGATCTGAGCAACTTGTTGTGTACATTGGCCTGAGCAAGATTAGAAGGCCGAATACAGTAGCCATGCCTGTTTATGACCCACAAGCATCTCTTATCCTACATTTCTATCTTCCACACCTGGCCCTGTTTCTCTGCTTCTGGGCTTTTACAATGGGGAGGTGACTGTTTATATGATGGGGAGGAAACCAGTTCTATTGTGAGCTTCTCTGGCCTGCACAGGAAAATATGTGAAGTTTGACATATGTTCATGATGGAAGATGGGTTGGTCAGTTTGGGCAAGTAGAATGGAATTCATAATTATAGCCTGCTTTGTTATGGTACCATGGGAGCGACCTACAATGATGTGTGTCACAGCAAGAATGTGAGCCTAGGGGCAAACTTTTTGTATAAAAAGCCTGCCTGAGAAAGCTCAGGCAGGCTCCCTCTTTCAATTGTAAAATTACGGTTGGACGACGAAGCCTCATAATTAATTATAATAAAGATGTCTTTTAATTTTACAGATTGGCTGTCAATTCCTTTGCTGCTTTATTATGCAAAATGCTGGATAGATCCCTGGTGGGGAGAGTAGAACATTTTCTACTTTTCTTCAGTTGGCGCCCCACGTGGGGCCTTATCATGGCGTGGTTATCTACAGGAGTATCTTGTCAAAGGATGGAAAAACTACTGGGGAAGACAAGACAGAATTCTACCAAAAAGAGGTACTCTGGGCACAGGGTTTTCTGGGGGATTATCTGTCTCTGTGGCCCAGTATGTTTTTTGATTTTTCTGACTTAAAACTCTCCTAAAGATTTCACTCCTGACTAAGGAACCCATTCTTTTTTTGCTGTAAGTATTTTTTAACAGACTGTTAGTGCAGTGGGGAATTGACAGTTACAATTTGGATAAATATTTTTGTATATGCAAATTGCAATTTGTATAGGCAGTTGAAGAGATATTTTCTCCATCTGTTTTAGTTGAAGAATAAAAATGGGTCGCTCCCAGTCCTTTTTGGTTCTGAGTCCTTAGTTATTTATTGGTCGCAGAAATGTGACGCAGTCCTTAGGTATTTATTGGTCGCAGAAATGTGACGCGGTCCTTAGTCTTGGTTGCTTTTGTAGATTATCACTGGTTGCTTTTGTTAAGATAATCTTTGGTTTGGATACCGGTACATTTGGTTCATTTGGTAGGCCTTTGGTTGCTGTGGTTCAGATTATCGTTGGATAATCTTCCTCAGTATTGGTTCCTTAGTTTTATTTGAACACTGCAGTATTCAAAAACCGTGGGTCACGTACATTTGCGTGTATATCATTGGAGATAGCCCCATGAAGTTTGAAACCCGACTAGTGAGCGCAGATGCCTGGTCGCGGTATTTTGTTTTGTATTAGTATTGACTAGGTTGCAACAAAGGATTCCCGGTTGGAGGATTCGCGTCTGATACCTCCGGTTGGAACTCCAATTTATGAGCTCTCTTTAAAGGTCTGTGAGGCTGTCTCTTTTGCAGCCTTCTGGAAATCTGTTGAAGAATTAAAAAAAAAAAAAAAAAAAAAAAATAGGAACTAAAACGTTTTTGTTGTAAATACGGTTTACAACTAGTATTGGCAGGTTAACACAACCTGTAGGCTGTTCCTTGATCCTGTCCTAAGTGTTGACCTATGGGTTAAAATGTGTGTTTAAATGTCTATGTTGGTTGTGGGTTTTGTTGTAAATTGCGACGGCGCTATGTACAAGAAAGGCGCTATGTACAAGAAATGGTTAGAGCGCGCTGTTTTGTGTGTCCTGAGTGTTTGACCCCCCCTTCTGTTTTGTGTCTGGAATGAGCTCAATATATGTATGTGTATGGGTCACGTTCAATAGATGTAAATAAGGCTCCAAGAAAAAAAAATGAAAAAACGAAATTGCCTGTTCTTTAGACGCACAGTGTTAGATGTTCACAGCCAAGTCTTTTCAGCTGTAGTATATCTAATAAGAATGTTCATTCAGCCAGCACCTCTCTAGTTAAACATGGGTGGTGGAATTTTGCAAACAGTCCTTTTTAAATAATTGTGGCGCAGTAATCTCACGCAGTCCCAGTTAGACAGCTGCGCCTAGGCTTGTGTGTTAATATGTATCTAAATAATAGGCTAGGGATGTAGTGAGCGTTTTACATGTAGAACAGTCACAAATAGCAATAATTAGGCTTCATTAGGAGGAAAAAATTATTAATTATGAAAAATAATTATTAAAAACAAAGTGCTACAAAAATCGTTTTTTAATATTTGTGAAGCTTAACACTCATACTATGACCCCCTAGCATTACAATGTTTGATTTAAGTTATGTTGTACCACGAAAATGACCAAACACTTCTGTGCGCAATTTCCCTTACCCTAGGCGCAAACAAGCTCATTTCTATAAGGTATAACTTAGTATTTTCACATGTATGACTCATAAATTAGGTAGTAGGCATTCTAGTAATACCCATTATGCCATAAAATTGTAGGATATTTATTTCTTAGTATCCAGAATGCAAAAGTCAATTTTCAGATAAATAGACTGTTTTGAATGGTTTCAGGGCCCCTTTTTAAAGCGTCACTTCAGTAAAATGCATACATTTAGGTCATAATATATGTTTGCAGGTTGTGCCTTCTTATGATTCAGCGAGTCAATGTGTCATAGAAATTGTTTTAAATATAGTGAAATATTGCAGATTATGTGGAAGTGGTTAAACCTACTGGCCTTGTCAGCTTCAGTTACCACGAGCAGGGGACTGGCAGAACCTGTATAACGTGTTCCAGCAGTAGTGCCGAGATGTTATCTTGTAAGGCTGTCTTGTTGACATTTGTGACCTTTTAATTAGGGCCTCGCCTGTGGAATGCAGCATGACATGGCTAAACATGCATCTGATGCTAACTTCAGCTGCCTCTTTGTATTTAAATCCCTGCTCCTGCCACGGTCCTGACCTGAGGACACTTGAATAGCCTGACTTGCTCCGATAAATTTAATTCCTGCTCATGTTCATAATTTAAAAGTATCTTCTTAGAGCGTTACAAATCTGACATAAGCTGGAATGGGATTTTCGTTTTTGGGAACTAAAATAAGCAAAGGATGCAGGGCCATGTACAGCAATGATGATTGCATTTTAGCCAAAGAATAAATAATAGCTCCAGCATGTTCCTACAAAACGCTTGTTGTTCGGTAAATTATGTCATCAACACATTTGTCTCAAATTAGAAATACGGCAGGGCTGACACAGCATTGCATCCCGCTAATAATAATAAAAGGAACACTATTTAATTTGTAAAACTGCAGCCTCATTTGTCAGTACCCTGAAGGATTGTAGAACCCACACGTGGTTTGCATAGCTCCCAGTTGCTTTCAAAATGCTGCACACAAGCGCTTTATATGAGATGTAGTTGATTGTATATGATTTAAATCTGTAACCTTCATTCATTGCAGGCTGGCTTGTTCTCATTTGCCGCATTCACATTACATCTGCGTTAAAAGCACACATCTGAGATAATAAACAAATAGGAAAGGTATTCCTCATGCAAAATTGTAGCACCTGCACTTCATGTCTTACAAATTAAGCACTGTGTAAAATGAGGGAACATGATTTAAAAAGGGCAAATGCAAAAGTGATTTCTTTAAAAAAATATCAAGCATTCTGCTAAATGATCTGTAGAACTGGTATATGTGTGTCTCCATGCTAGGAACTAATTTTTTTTAGTTAAGTTTATTTGACAAAAAGAAAAACGAAGTGTTACATTGAGTTTTAGGTAGGCAATAAGTAGAAGCCCTTCCCCAAAATTCTGCACCTTAAAGGCCTTATGCCTGAGTGAGAACGGGGGTTTTTGCAAGGTACAAAAAAAAAAAAAAAAAGTTACAGGTAAGTAATGAAAAGTTTTTATATGTCACGTTGTGTCATGTTTTGTAGTCTTATAAAAAGGGTTATAATTGATGTTGTATTATGAGAAATGTGTGTGTTGTGTATCTTTTCTGCTTCTTCCTACAGATAATTCATGGATTAATTCACAAGACACGTGAGTTGGCTGGTTGAAGAGAAATGTTTTTTTTTGCGTAATTTCTTTAAGAAAAAATGTGTGTATTTATGTTTCATTTGTACATTTGGTCCACTGAAACGCGTTATTTGACACAGCGACGTTATAGTTGACTGCAGGGTATCAATTACCTGATGCCCTGCTGTCAAAAAGAAGGGTATAGGATTTTAGACTTAACAATTGAGATTGGGCTGCAGGTTTATAGTGTAAAGTACATGTGCCATGGTATTGTGCATGACCACTTATTCATATATGCTATTGTTTTGTCTGTACTGCTTCTTTGTGTTTTATATACAGCAAGTATATCTGATGGCTTGATATGTGTATTTATTTTTTTTAATTTTTTGTGTGTATGTTCTGTCCTATGGTGCTACTTTGAATTACAAGCTCCCCTGTGTTGTGAAGGAACGCATATGACGATATGCATTGTTTCACAATAAATTGGATGAATATTGTATTAAGATAAAATTTCACAGATATGGATCTCATATTGTGAGCGAGTAAGGCAGCAGTTTTTCCAGTGCATGCCTAAAATTTGGCTGTAATGATTTTTAAGAAAACTAAAATGATATACTGGATCAAAGATTGCCATCCGTTGTTAGTCACTTAACTGCCTTTTCCTTAAGGACAGGCATTTATGTATCCTTGATTGGGCCTAAGGATGGAATTATAGATCCGTGACTAAAGGTGGCCTAATTTCGATATCGCATTTTTTTGATCGCATTTTTTGATTCCTGAATAAGTTTATGGATTCATTTTTTTTCCCTGAAGAGACAACTGAACATTAGTTAGAATTACCGTGTAGGGTATGGATTGTCAGCGGTAGAGTTAAATTTCTGTAACATTGGTCTTTCATGTATCCCCGTGCTCTTGGTGCTGTGTCACATGCCTTAGGCCACCCAAGCAAACTCTTGTCCTTCCTATAGATTTTTCTTTTTGCTTCTTACCTGACCAATGTTGCATCATGTTTAGTTATTGAAGATTTTTGTTGTGTTCTACTTCCATTTTCCCTTCTCCATCTTCCTTTCACCAGTCAGCCCATTTATTATTATGGGTGTATTGTTCATGTTCACACTTTTAGACTGCAGTGATGTATTAGGAACCCCCCCCTTATGCTACATACCATTCCCTTTTGTGTGACCAGACTGGTTCTCAAGAATTTTCTTTAGGCCTACTTCAAATGCCTTTTCAGACTGACTGTCAGGATAGTGATAGCCTGGTTAATTGACCCAATACAAGTTTTCCATCTCAATAGGAGATTTTCCATCTCAATAGGAGGTATCTCAAGTTTAAATTCTTTTTAGTACGACATATTTTTAATGTCTATTTTTAATTTTTCAGTTCTCTTCTGTTTCTGCTGTTTCAATTTTTTAATAAGATGTGTTCTAATCATGCAGATACCAGGACTCTCTAGTTCTTGTCCTTTTGTCTGCACAGTTGATCATTAGCCTTTGTATTACATAGCGCATTTGATGCACATTGTTTAAAAAAGGGACTTCTTCATGTCCTTGATAATGTGTATTATGTCATTGCTCTATTTGAGATGCTCTAGATAAGGAGTTTAGGAACACCTAGGCTTCATCATTAAGGAGAATGTGTATTTACCCCATTAAATAATGTACCCCATTAGACAATGCCACTGTGTGAGGGCATCCATTTAGGTTCCCATGGTGTATTGCCACTCCTTTGCAGATTACAGGCCACTTGCTTAACTGTTTTTATATCTGATTTGGAGGAAACTAACAATTGTGTTACATATCCTACATCACTAGGGTCCTGCTGGATCTTCCAGAGTCAAAGGAAGAGTGATTCCCTGCAGACCTGTGATCAACACTAAACCCACTCCCCATCAGTGACCGCTACAGATTGCTCTACAAATCCTGTAACAAGGAAGTCGCGAAGCTGGACAGCGATCATCAGCGCGACATCAGTGGTACCTCCAAAAGCAAGGCATCTGCTTGAAAGGCGTTGCAGAAAAAAGGAGGAGCCGGTTCCTTGTTTTCCACAGAATTAGAGTTATTCATTTGGGCTCTGTACCTGTTATGTGCTGGAAACCTCTGTCAGTGTACATTCCCTTGAGCCCTTGGCCCGAGTTTTGGCCTCACCCACACCTCTTTTGCTTTGCACCAGCGGAACGGCAGTGCACCCAAGGATCCACATTTGGAAAAAGGCACTACATTCTGGTGCCCATGAGAGAGCAGCTTGAGCGTCCTCTGACACTAAATGATGAGTGTTGGAGTCTGAAAGTGCTGCTGACCTTGCTAGGTTTGTTGCTAAGTGGTGCTTGGATCTGCACGAGATGCTTTGTGCCCTTGATTAATGAAGAGCGCATCATTTGTAGTGTCTGCCACAAAGAAGAGACACTGGTGCATTGTTTTGAGACTTTCGAGTGAGCTGTGAGTGTTTGCCCGGAGGGCACTCCTACTAAACAGTATTGTCTTCTCATGAAAAAGCCTGAATTGAAGAGGCCCAACGCGAAGAAGACATTGGAAGCGGATTTGATGGACAATAGAAGCCTGCAAGGAGAGGCTTTGGCGGACTCTGGGTATTTTCTGTGAGCTTGCATAGAATTGGAGTTTGGAAACTAATTTTTGCTGCTTTGCTGGCATTTGTTTTAAAGTACTATTCTGTTTAGTAAAAGCAGAATGAAGTCTCTCTGTGGAAGTGTACCCCTTTTTCATCTGAGAGCATTGATCAGGAACGCCACTGTTTCACTTGAACATATAATAGATTACTGAAATGCATAGGAAGCTATATAGAATGTTATTAGATAATTCTAGGATTTGCCTTCTGTTTAAGATTGTGGAAAATTATGATTTCATTCGTAATAATGGTCACTACGTCCTCCCGTGGTCTATATGTTCTCAACAACGTGTTTTCTAGTGTTATTCTAAATTGACATTGTCTTTTATGGGTGGGATTGTTTTTGTTGCTACCCAATTGACATCTGTACCCACCTCCCAACCTATGTCTCTTCCTACTATTACTTCTTTGCATTTGACTTTTGCTTTTCCTTTTCTCTCTTGCTTTTTCTGAAATTGTATTATGGTTTTCTGTTAAATTTCTTGATTGGTTACCATTTGCCAGTTGCAGGGTCACGTAGGAGTACCAATGGTTCAGTTTGTGACCTGAGTAGTGGCAGTAGGCCTGCAGGACTTGCAGTGTCCCTATGACCTGCTAATAATCACAGCTGAAGTACTCTATCAAGATTGCGTGAGCGACATTAGAAAATGGAGATTGTATTGAGGAATGACGATAAAAAGCAAGAGATGAAAAACCGAAATTATAGAATGTTGTTCTCTAAGTGTGGTATAACTTTATCTATTTTAATACTTTTATGTATTCTATTAGTTACTATATTCTGGTTTATTTCTCCTACACAATTGACGTCTGCACCAACTTCTCAACCTACTCTTTCTTTACTGTTTCTTCACATGCCTTTCATATTTTACCTGAACATACATTGGTTAGGCCAGAGTTTACTGATAGACCCTTCTGTACAGCTTCTACATCAACACTAGAACATCACTAATTGTTGGGTGGGTGATCTTATACCACATACTACAGATAGAGGTGTTCACTATTTGGTCCTGCCATATATGGCCTTTGTACCACTACGTGTGTAAGAAGACTTGTCCCGAGAGAGTTGCTAAGTAGTAAGATAATACTACAGCAACCCCTTGATGATCTGATAAGTATAGACCTAGATTCAGTCTGACATGGGTTTAGGTTATTGCCTATATAAGGGCAAAAGGAGCGTCTGTGGTTCTGAAAATTCCGGACCCCGCCATAATGGTGTACCAAGGCCTAAACACTCGTGCAGAAAATATCATCATACCACGACGAATTTGGTATCAATAGACCGGTAATGATCAGGACATTATGCCTGTGTATTTGCGTCACGATCGAGTGATGCTATCACCCTTAAATCACTGTTCTTGTCCTGAGCCCACGGCATCCATCTTGTGTCTTGCCCTCATATAGTCAATTGATTATAGGCTGAATTTGATCCAAAGGACACGTCCACCTTTCTCTGACTTCTCCATGACCTGAACAGGCTGAATCTGCCTACGTGATGTTGGCCTCGCCAAACCAGTCCATGCCCTCTAGTCAATCTATATTAAAGATCTGAGCAACTTGTTGTGTACATTGGCCTGAGCAAGATTAGAAGGCCGAATACAGTAGCCATGCCTGTTTATGACCCACAAGCATCTCTTATCCTACATTTCTATCTTCCACACCTGGCCCTGTTTCTCTGCTTCTGGGCTTTTACAATGGGGAGGTGACTGTTTATATGATGGGGAGGAAACCAGTTCTATTGTGAGCTTCTCCGGCCTGCACAGGAAAATATGTGAAGTTTGACATATGTTCATGATGGAAGATGGGTTGGTCAGTTTGGGCAAGTAGAATGGAATTCATAATTATAGCCTGCTTTGTTATGGTACCATGGGAGCGACCTACAATGATGTGTTTCACAGCAAGAATGTGAGCCTAGGGGCAAACTTTTTGTATAAAAAGCCTGCCTGAGAAAGCTCAGGCAGGCTCCCTCTTTCAATTGTAAAACTACGGTTGGACGACGAAGCCTCATAATTAATTATAATAAAGATGTCTTTTAATTTTACAGATTGGCTGTCAATTCCTTTGCTGCTTTATTATGCAAAATGCTGGATAGATCCCTGGTGGGGAGAGTAGAACATTTTCTACTTTTCTTCAGCCGCCTCCCCAGGGCTTTAATCATAAAGTGCAGGGGGCATTGTGCCCCTCTCAGCCCTGGGACCGCCACCTCCCCAGGGCTTTAATCATAAAGTGCAGGGGGCATTGTGCCCCTCTCAGCCCTGGGACTGCCACCTCCCCAGAGCTTTAATCATAAAGTGCAGGGGGGCATTGTGCCCCTCTCAGCCCCTAGGACCTCCCCCTCCCCAGGGCTTGAATCATAAAGTGCAGGGGGCATTGTGCCCCTCTCAGCCCTGGGACTGCCACCTCACAGGGCTTTAATCATAAAGTGCAGGGGGCATTGTGCCCCTCTCAGCCCTGGGGACTGCCACCTCCCCAGGGCTTCAATCATAAAGTGCAGGGGGCATTGTGCCCCTCTCAGCCCTGGGACCGCCACCTCCCCAGGGATTTAATCATAAAGTGCAGGGGGCATTGTGCCCCTCTCAGCCCTGGGGACTGCCACCTCCCCAGGGCTTCAATCATAAAGTGCAGGGGGCATTGTGCCCCTCTCAGCCCCTGGGACCGCCCCCTCCCCAGGGCTTTAATCATAAATTGCAGGGGGCATTGTTCCCCTCTCAGCCTTTGGGACCGCCACCTCCCCAGGGCTTTAATCATAAAGTGCAGGGGGCATTGTGCCCCTCTCAGCCCTGGGACCGGCACCTCCCCAGGGCTTTAATCATAAAGTGCAGGGGGCATTGTGCTCCTCTCAGCCCTGGGGACTGCCACCTCCCCAGGGCTTTAATCATAAAGTGCAGGGGGCATTGTGCCCCTCTCAGCCCTGGGACTGCCACCTCCCCAGGGCTTTAATCATAAAGTGCAGGGGGCATTGTGCCCCTCTCAGCCCTGGGGACTGCCACCTCCCCAGGGCTTCAATCATAAAGTGCAGGGGGCATTGTGCCCCTCTCAGCCCTGGGGACTGCCACCTCCCCAGGGCTTTAAACATAAAGTGCAGGGTGCATTGTGCCCCTCTCAGCCCTGGGACTGCCACCTCCCCAGGGCTTTAATCATAAAGTACAGGGGGCATTGTGCCCTCTCAGCCCTGGGACTGCCACCTCCCCAGGGCTTTAATCATAAAGTGCAGGGGGCATTGTGCCCCTCTCAGCCCTGGGGACTGCCACCTCCCCATGGCTTCAATCATAAAGTGCAGGGGGCATTGTGCCCCTCTCAGCCCTGGGACTGCCACCTCCCCAGGGCTTTAATCATAAAGTGCAGGGGGCATTGTGCCCCTCTCAGCCCTGGGACTGCCACCTCCCCAGGGCTTTAATCATAAAGTGCAGGGGGCATTGTGCCCCTTTCAGCCCTTTGACCGCCACCTCCCCAGGGCTTTAATCATAAAGTGCAGGGGGCATTGTGCCCCTCTCAGCCCTGGGACCGCCACCTCCCCAGGGCTTTAATCATAAAGTGCAGGGGGCATTGTGCCCCTCTCAGCCCTGGGACTGCCACCTCCCCAGGGCTTTAATCATAAAGTGCAGGGGGCATTGTGCCCCTCTCTGCCCCTAGGACCTCCCCCTCCCCAGGGCTTTAATCATAAAGTGCAGGGGGCATTGTGCCCCTCTCATCCATGGGACTGCCACCTCCCAGGGCTTTAATCATAAAGTGCAGGGGGCATTGTGCCCCTCTCAGCCCTGGGGACTGCCACCTCCCCAGGGCTTTAATCATAAAGTGCAGGGGGCATTGTGCCCCTCTCAGCCCCTGGGACCGCCCCCTCCCCAGGGCTTTAATCATAAAGTGCAGGGGGCATTGTGCCCCTCTCAGCCTTTGGGACCGCCCCCTCCCCAGGGCTTTAATCATAAATTGCAGGTGGCATTGTGCCCCTCTCAGCCTTTGGGACCGCCACCTCCCCAGGGCTTTAATCATAAAGTGCAGGGGGCATTGTGCCCCTCTCAGCCCTGGGACCGGCACCTCCCCAGGGCTTTAATCATAAAGTGCAGGGGGCATTGTGCTCCTCTCAGCCCTGGGGACTGCCACCTCCCCAGGGCTTTAATCATAAAGTGCAGGGGGCATTTTGCCCCTCTCAGCCCTGGGACTGCCACCTCCCCAGGGCTTTAATCATAAAGTGCAGGGGGCATTGTGCCCCTCTCAGCCCTGGGGACTGCCACCTCCCCAGGGCTTCAATCATAAAGTGCAGGGGGCATTGTGCCCCTCTCAGCCCTGGGACAGCCACCTCCCTGGGGCTTTAATCATAAAGTGCATGGGGCATTGTGCCCCTCTCAGCCCTGGGGACTGCCACCTCCCCAGGGCTTTAAACATAAAGTGCAGGGGGCATTGTGCCCCTCTCAGCCCTGGGACTGCCACCTCCCCAGGGCTTTATTCATAAAGTGCAGGGGGCATTGTGCCCCTCTCAGCCCTGGGGACTGCCACCTCCCCAGGGCTTCAATCATAAAGTGCAGGGGGCATTGTGCCCCTCTCAGCCCTGGGACTGCCACCTCCCCAGGGCTTTAATCATAAAGTGCAGGGGGCATTGTGCCCCTCTCAGCCCTGGGGACTGCCACCTCCCCAGGGCTTCAATCATAAAGTGCAGGGGGCATTGTGCCCCTCTCAGCCCTGGGACTGCCACCTCCCCAGGGCTTTAATCATAAAGTGCAGGGGGCATTGTGCCCCTCTCAGCCCTGGGACCGCCACCTCCCCAGGGCTTTAATCATAAAGTGCAGGGGGCATTGTGCCCCTCTCAGCCCTGGGACCGCCACCTCCCCAGGGCTTTAATCATAAAGTGTGGGGGGCATTGTGCCCCTCTCAGCCCTGGGACCACCACCTCCCCAGGGCTTTAATCATAAAGTGCAGGGGGCATTGTGCCCCTCTCAGCCCTGGGACCGCCACCTCCCCAGGGCTTTAATCATAAAGTGCAGGGGGCATTGTGCTCCTCTCAGCCCTGGGACTGCCACCTCCCCAGGGCTTTAATCATAAAGTGCAGGGGGCATAGTGCCCCTCTCAGCCCTGGGACCGCCACCTCCCCAGGGCTTTAATCATGAAGTGCAGGGGGCATTGTGCCCCTCTCAGCCCTGGGGACTGCCACCTCCCCAGGGCTTTAATCATAAAGTGCAGGGGGCGTTGTGCCCCTCTCAGCCCTGGGGACCGCCACCTCCCCAGGGCTTTAATCATAAAGTGCAGGGGGCGTTGTGCCCCTCTCAGCCCTGGGACCGCCACCTCCCCAGGGCTTTAATCATAAAGTGCAGGGGGCATTGTGCCCCTCTCAGCCCTGGGGACTGCCACCTCCCCAGGGCTTTAATCATAAAGTGCAGGGGGCATTGTGCCCCTCTCAGCCCTGGGACAGCCACCTCCCCGGGGCTTTAATCATAAAGTGCAGGGGGCATTGTGCCCCTCTTAGCCCTGGGGACTGCCACCTCCCCAGGGCTTTAATCATAAAGTGCAGGGGGCATTGTGCCCCTCTCAGCCCTGGGACTGCCACCTCCCCAGGGCTTTAATCATAAAGTACAGGGGGCATTGTGCCCCTCTCAGCCCTGGGGACTGCCACCTCCCCAGGCCTTTAATCATAAAGTGCAGGGGGCATTGTGCCCCTCTCAGCCCTGGGGACTTCCACCTCCCCAGGGCTTCAATCATAAAGTGCAGGGGGCATTGTGCCCCTCTCAGCCCTGGGACCGCCACCTCCCCAGGGCTTTAATCATAAAGTGCAGGGGGCATTGTGCCCCTCTCAGCCCTGGGACCGCCACCTCCCCAGGGCATTAATCATAAAGTGCAGGGGGCATTGTGCCCCTCTCAGCCCTGGGACCGCCACCTCCCCAGGGCTTTAATCATAAAGTGCAGGGGGCATTGTGCCCCTCTCAGCCCTGGGGACTGCCACCTCCCCAGGGCTTTAATCATAAAGTGCAGGGAGCGTTGTGCCCCTCTCAGCCCTGGGGACTGCCACCTCCCCAGGGCTTTAATCATAAAGTGCAGGGGGCGTTGTGCCCCTCTCAGCCCTGGGACCGCCACCTCCCCAGGGCTTTAATCATAAAGTGCAGGGGGCGTTGTGCCCCTCTCAGCC